>NC_056728.1:1503790999-1503933499 GCF_019279795.1 Protopterus annectens
CCCCTACACAACCCATCTCTCCTTAGACAATAGCTAGGTACACAGCTATGATCACCTGCAGAGATGAACCCCAGTGCTGATACATGTGTACGTGTACATGACTGAGTATAGCAGTGTCTGTGTGCTAGCACACCTGTACGTTGGAATTCCATGAGGTTCTTCACAACCAGCACAACACCAATTTCCATAGCCAGTTGTGGCCGCTGCTGTATGGGACATTACATGTAGCCTGTTAAGCTCCTCTCCATACCAGCTACAGGAGCCTTGCAGTACCATCACAACAGTGTTGTACAAATGGGTTGATATGCATGGGATACCCATTGTGTTTTGGCAAGTGTGTGTATGTGTGCATATCCATTTATCTGTAGGGTACAGCATTCCGAGGCCACATACTCCTATTACAATACCCATTGTCACGTGGTAGTACAGATAGTGTTTTTGCTGCCCATCAGTGAGGCATGACAATGCAACACCCTGCTATGTGTGTGGCATGTGCATTAGATGTATATCCCTGTAGTACCGCTGTTGGAATCTACAAAGGGTTGTATCTCAGTTATGGACAATGTGTGATGGTGGGTATATCAGAGTGTGATCCTTGGTTTCAGGGAGTACAATATCCACTGGGTTTGTGGGTGCTGTGTACACTGTCATTACACCAAGATACACCTGGTATATGTCCCATGTACCACATTATATTTACCACTGTCACCATAAACTATACAGGTAATAGATACCACATTCCAGGCCAGTTATGCATGTGCTGTGTGCAGCCTACCTGTAACACATTGGACAAATGGTCAAGTTTGTTAGCAGTGATAGGCCCTGGTCTCTCAGATGTGTGTCTGCTTGTTATATGTCTGTTAATGTGTATATGAAGGTATGTCACACTATGTATTGTCCATATATGTCCATTACATCCCCCACTGGCATACTGTACATATCTATGGATGTTCTGCATGTAACATGTAACCTGGGACACACCTCACCCTAAACGCTGTGTGGTGTGTGCAATGGAAGCCACATACTTCAGTATCACTACATACCTAGGTAGGGGTCTTGTTCCATTTTTGCCAAGTAGTGTGCATGTATGTGAATGGGTTTACATCAAGTTGCAGATTATACACACCCCAGCGGATCACCTGTCCATGTGACACAAGCAATAACTGTTTGGATGGCATGGCCTCCCCTGTGGCAAGGTGATTCCCCTGGACTGCAGCAGCACACTGACGGGCATTGCAAAGTAGGTCAGAACAATGATGCCAGACCTGTTCATAACTGAGGTTGTGCAGTCCGACATCATTGACCCTGTGAACTGGGTCATTCCACAGGGCAGTCTGCTCCTGCTGATCATGGGCAGCCTAGCCAAACAAGACTGCATAGTGCTGTATGAGGTCATTCAGCAGAATTTCATTTTCAGCTGCTGTGTACGCTGGTGGCCTTCCATGGGACATCGTGCCTGAAAGACTTAAAGATGGACACAAGTGTGAGCAAGTTATGCAACAAGGTTACCACAGTTCTTAATGCACATCACTGTCACCTCCCCACCATATCAGTGACAACAAACTCTACACACAACTCATTAGCTATGGCTACAGCATACCTTCCAGTGGGGCAGAAATTGTACTGTACCACGCATTGTGCAATGTGTTTGTAGCCATGTTCCCTGTGTGGACGCTATCATTGCTGGCCTGTTACAAAATATTCACCTGCATGCCATTGTCAGGGCCACAATGGTTCCATATATGCCTGTGGTATGCTTGCTATTCGTTTGCTGCACATATGACATTCTGTGTTATTGGGGTTATCTATGCATGCTGTTGGACATATTCCAGGATTGTGTAGACTATTACTACCAACATATGTTCTATAACAGTGACACAATAGCATGTATATGTACTATTGGCCAGCAGAACCACCTCTCCAAACTCATCTGCCCATGATACCAGGCCACATCACATGTGTGACCTACCCTGGGGCCTCTTCATGTACTGGTCCAGCAATACCGTCAGGTGGAACCAACACAGGGGATGCTGTTCCCCCCCGGGGGCACACACAGACATGTTCCTGGCCCCTGAGTTCAGGTTCAGGGGCTGTTCCATAACGGGCTCCACAGACACATGTGAGATGTGCTACTACACCTTGAGGCACCCAGTACACATTCACAGGACACACATGCTCCTCCTGCTCAGCCTCCAGGCCAGGCACCTTCAGGATGTGGACTGCTGTTGTGAGTAGCAGTGGGTGAGAGGCGTGTTCCCATTGTGTCCATACTGAGGCCCATTGGGCATCCAAATCACAGACCACACACACCATCCAGGGTGTTTACAAACCACATGTGTCACATACCACCCCTGTAGGCTGTCCTCTATATCTACCAACCCTGACCACCTCCACAACTATACCTGCCATACTTCCCCATATTCCCATTCCATATTTCATAGATAAGGGCAATGTGGTCCCAACAAGGGGTTCACATGTGACATACTCATCCATGTTGCACACACTGACAGCTGTAGATATCTGTGTGTATTGCTATGTGTGCTGTTTCCTCACACATAGCATGCAGCACTGTGGTAGTAGTATAGGGGACATGTATTTACATACCTATATGTTTGTGTGTGTGTGTTTGTATATACGTAGACGTGCATATAGGTATATATCTATATATGTTTAGATATATATGATGTAAATATGTGTTCATATATATGTTTACACATGGGTATTTGTATATTTGTAAATATACATGTATATATATATATATATATATATATATATATATATATATATATATATATATGTGTGTGTGTGTAGATATATATATATATATATATATATATATATATATATATATATATATATATATATATATATATATATACATATGCATACCTATATGTGGGGTACATTCAGACATCAGGTCCACAATCGCACACCTTCCTGTACATCTGCACTGTTCTTCCTTGCTACAACACAGACAGGTGTAACATATGGACTCAGCCTGACATTAGGGGGGTATATGTAGGGCTAGATTGCAGTTAACCCTATTACACACCTATGGCATTCCTTCATGCTACAATTCAGTTTAACCTGAGTATCCTGCAAGAGATGGGCTGTGGAACCCACGTGTCCATCATTATGGCATTACTTCCACCACCAGCTATTGGCCATATGATATACATACTTCCCATTACATAACACACACTATGATGGCTTACATCTTATCAGTCAGTGCTGCTCTGCATGGTTGAGGGGTATGCCCACTATCCACAGGGATGGACTCTGTTGTCTTAGCAGTGGTTCAGCTGAACATCATTACAACAACAACACCTGAAGGCACATATAAATCATTCCACATCGTCTATCCCATTATTATGGACCAAGTACTATGGTCAATTACATACATATATACTTCACATACCTGTTCTGGGAGTGCAGTCTCTTCTGGATGGCTTGCTTGTTTTTTTATTTTCTTTCTGTGCCTTACCTAAAATTCTATCTCTCTCTCTCTCTCTCTCTCTCTCTGTCTCTCACTCACTCTCAGTCTCTGTCCAGTAAATGGAATGAGCTGCCTTGCATAGACTGCAGCATGGAATTTGTAGGTGATGCACATGATCAGGTGGTGGATTCCCTTGCCCAACATTTCCTAGAATTTATAAACTCAAACACCCTGGATCAACTGGTCAACACCCCCACCAGAGGTGACAACATATTGGACCTAGTCATCACCAACATGGGCTACCAGTGTTCCACACCGGAGGTCAGCCTTCGCTGGTTAGATCTGACCATAAACTAATCACTCTGGATATCCACATTCCGCCACAACCCCTGGTCAAAGAAACCACCATGAAAAACATTTCAAAAGCGAACTTCACATTACTTAAGACCGAGGTGGGAAGTTTTAAATCCCCCATGCTAAAGGATAACACTGTCCAAGCTGCAAAATCCTTTACTAATTCACTCTATGGGCACCTACAAGAATGCATGGATCATGCTATCCCAAACCAAACCAAGACTCACTCCTCCAAGAAAAGGAAACCAGTCTGGTGGACCCCTGCCATAAACAAGCTATACAGTAGAAGGAGGAAACTAGTACAGAAAAGAGTAAAATCCCAAAAAGGGAAGACATCCCTGATCAGTATCAGCAAAAAACTACATTCCCTCATAAAAGCATCCAAGGCTAGCTTCAAAAGAAAAATTGCCATGGACTTCAAAGATAACTACAAGGCATTATTTAGCTATGTCAAGAATCTAAGTAGCAATTCTCAGATTTGCTCAGAGTTAGTGCAGAATGGCACAAAATACACTGAACCGACCGATATAGCCAGCATCCTGGTAGGCAGGTTCATTGCAAACTTCACCCCCCTCTCACCCCCAAAAGGGCCCATAACTATATCAGAAGAATGTAGTGCCCCTGAAAACACAGACATTCAGCTTAAAACAGCCCTCCCCAAAACCAAAACACTGCATCAATAAGGCCAGATGGTGTCCCTGTCTATGTCCTACATGCGTTCAAAGATGAACTAACCCCTCACCTAAACACACTGTTTAAACTCAGCCACTCCACAGGCTACTTGCCCACAGAGTGGTGCACAGCAAGGGTTATTCCACTCCACAAAGATGGAGCCACAATGGACCCCTGGAACAATCACCCTATAAGCCTGACTAGCTTGTTCTGCAAAGCTATGGAGCACATCATTATGGATTTCATTAACAGAGACATTGTGAACCTCCAAACACTGGACCCTACCCAGTTCGGATTTGTTAAGGGCAGATCATGCCTCCTAAACCTGGTGGACTTCATTGAGACAGTTACCAAGGCTATAGATGAGGGGAAAGGTGGTCCACACAGCCTACCTAGACCTCACAAAGGCCTTCAACACCATTCCCCACTCAGGTATTATAGACAGGCTCACCAGCTTGAACATAAACCCCTACATAATGAGATGGGTTGCCAACTGGCTCATGGACAGAACCCAAATGGTAAGAGTTGTGAGAGATAGGTCTGACTCTAAACCAGTTACAAGTTGCATTCCCCAGGGTTCAGTCCTAGGACCCCTCCTGTTTGGCATATACTTCTCAGAGGTACAGGCAAGCACAGGAGGATTATGGCTGATCAAGTTCACAGAAGACTGCAAACTAGGGGCTATAATTGACTCGCCAGCTGTCACAGACATCCTCCAAAACAGTCTCACTGAGACAGATACCTGGTGTCAAAACCATGGCCTCAAGCTAAATGCCAAAAAGTGCATAGTCATCCTCTTCAGAAAAAACAAAGTACCCACAAACTACCACACAGCTGGTAGTCCCCTAAATACAGAAGATGTAATAAGGGATCTGAGGACCAAAGTAGATAGTAACTTCTCCTTTAATAATTACATTGCCAAAGTGGTTAGAAAATCCTTCTATGTTCATAGGTAGATAGGTACTAAGCTATTGGCCCTAGGGCTTATATAAGCCTAGCCAAAAATGTACCCTGGCTTTTGCCACCCACGAAAATTATTTTCCTGTGCCCCTGTCGAGCAGAGCTACAGAAGTGATCCCTGGGGTGAATTTCCTATTTCCCATCCAGTCATCAAGATTTTTTTGAAGAGTGCTAATGAGGGTCTCTGTTTGACATAGGTAGGTAGTCTGTTCCAGAGTATGGGAAGTCTCTGGGACAGGAATCTATCCCTCCAGCATGTTCTGTTTATTGTGGTGACAAGGTTTAGGTTCCTAGAGCGTGTAGCTCGGATGGATTGGGATTTCTTTAAGTGGAGCATGTCCAACAGCTACAGAGTAAACACGCTATGGATAAAGGTGAAAAGCATGATTTTAAGTTTAGAGTACTGGCCACAGTGGAAATGAGTGTAAGGAAAGGTGATGTGAATAACGGTTTAGAGTTGAAGGAGCTGGAGTGGATTATTAGGCTTCAGGCGGATACGCCCCCTGGTCTAAATAATGCTGTCAGTTTAAAGCCTGTATTAGTTAAGAAACAGAGGGAAAAGCTTTAATAAGTTGTTTTTTATTTTTATTTTTAATAAATTATATCATTATATACTATAGGTAATCATATTTTTGATTGTTTTATTTTTTATTCGTTATAGAGTTTTTATTAAGTATTTTTCTTGTATTTTTCTATGCTGTTTTAAGTTCTTTATGCTGTGCTTTATTAGTGGACAGCATTATAAAATGCTTTATGACATGTTGTTCCTTTAAGTTCTAATTGTTGGTTAGGATGTAGGATGGGCTGAAGCATGTGATTTTATGATTTCTCCTATTTAAATGTTGTATTAATGTAATTGTTTTATACTGATGAAGGGTGTAGACCCAAAAGCTTTATGTAATAAACTTTCTGGTGTGATATCGTTGTGTCGTCGTGAATTTCCTATTTCCCATCCAATCATCAAGATTTTTCTGGAAGAGTGCTAATGAGGGTCTCTGTTTGACATAGATAGGTAGTCTGTTCCAGAGTATGGGAAGTCTCTGGGACAGGAATCTATCCCTCCAGCATGTTCTGTTTATTGTGGTGACAAGGTTTAGGTCCTTAGAGCGTGTAGCTCAGATGGATTGGGATTTCTTTAAGTGGAGCATGTTCAACAGCTCTGGGTTTGACATAGCTTTGTATGTTAGGCAGAGATTGCCTCTGAGTAGGAGATATGCGACGGAGTAAAGCTGGAGTTTTTTGAGACGGTCTGTGTAGGGCATCTGTTTGAGGCCAGTAATCCTCTTTGTGAGGTACTTCTGTGGCCTTTCCAGTTGTTGAAGATGTCTTGTGAGGTACATACCAAAAGGGGCATTCAACTCTAAAATGAGTCTAATGAATGATGAGTAGAGGGGAACAATGACCTCTTTTTTTCTGTATGAGAAACCTTTTGTGATGAAGTGTGCCACATAGAAGGATTTCCTGACCACTGTGGCGATGTGATTATCAAAGGAGAGACTACTGTCCACCTGTGTCCCAAGGTCTCTTATCACATTTTTGGTGTTAAGTAGACTACCAGTTATGTGGTAATTCATGGGTACAGAGTTTTTACCAAAGGGGATGACAATACACTTTTTGGCATTGAGCTTCAGGCCATGGCTTTGACACCAGGCATCTGTCTCAGTGAGGCCCTTTTGTAGTATGTCCACATCATTAGCGGTTTCGATTATGGCTCCTAGTTTGCAGTCATCTGAAAACTTTGTTAGCCAAAGACCTTCTGTGTTAGCCTGTACTTTAGAGAAATAGATACCAAACAGGAGAGGACCCAGGACTGAACCCTGTGGTACTCCACTTGTCACTGGTCTGAAGTTGGATTTGGAGTCTGCTACTTTCACAATGTGGGTTCTGTCCATGAGCCAGTTGGCAACCCATCTTGTGACATAGGGATTTATACCTAGTTTAGTGAGCTTATCTATAATTCCAGAGTGGGGGATGGTGTTGAAAGCCTTGGCGAGATCTAGATAAGCTGTGTGAACCACCTTACCCTCATCTATGTCTTTGGTGACTGCTTCAAAGAAGTCAATCAGGTTTAGGAGACATGATCTGCCTTTTACAAATCTGAACTGGGTAGGGTCCAGAGTTTGGAGATTACCAATGTTTTTGTTTATGAGTTCCATGATGATACGTTCCATGGCCTTGCAGAACAGGCTCATCAGGTTAATGGGGTGGTAGTTCCCAGGGTCTGTTGTGGCTCCCACTTTGTGGAGTGGGATAACCGTCGTGGTGCGCCATTCAGTGGGCACAAAGCCTGAGGTGAGGCTATGATTGAACATGGTACTTAGGTAGGGTGCCAGTTCATTCTGTAGTTCATGTAGAACGCAGCCTGGGATATTGTCAGGTCCCATGGATGCAGTGTTCTTGGCTTTGGAGAGTGTGTTTTTTACCTGTGCAGCCGTGATTACAGGAACTTTGCATTCTTCCGGTAAAGATATGGGCCATCTAGGGGGTGAGGGGGGGGGGTAAAGGTAGCACTGAACCTATCTGCCAGGATGTTGGCAATATCAGTTGGTTCTGTATATTAGTGCCATTGTGCTGTAACTCAGAGCAGATCTGAGTGTTGCCATTGAGATTCTTGACATAGCTACAGAATGCTTTGTGGTTGTCTTTAGAGTCAGTGGCAATTTTGTTTTCGTAACTAGCTTTGGAGCATTTTATGAGGGATCTCAGCTTCTTACTAAGGTTGACCAGAGAGTTCCTCCAGTCATGGGATTTTACTCTTTTTTGCAACAGTTTCTTTCTTCTGTTGTAGAGCTTGTTTATGGCAGGGGTCCACCAGATTGGTTTCCTTTTTTTTAGGATAGCATCTTGGTTCTATTAGGGATAGCATGATCCATGCACTCATGTAAGTGCTTATAAAGTGCATTTGTGTAGGATTCAGCAGTTGTACCTCTATTGTCCATCTGCATGGGTGTCATGAAGTTTGCCATTTCTGTCTTAAGACGTGTGAAGTTGGCTTTGGAGAATTTTTTTACGGTGGTTTCCCCAATTGGGGGTGGGGCCGGGATGTGGATGTCTAGGGTGATTAGCTTGACCAACGAGGAATTGACCTCTGGTGTGGAACACCGGTTGCCCATGTTGGTAATGACCAAGTCTAGGATATTGCTGCCCCTGGTGGGGGTGTGTATACGTTGAGCTAAAGAGTTGGTACATGAGTAGTTTTCCCAGTTAATGGTGGGTTAGTTGAAATCGCCCATTATTAGGGTGTTGGGTTGTATCCTAATACTTTCCAATATATCCAGAAATGAGGAGTGGGAATCCTGGGGCATGGTGGGGGTCTGTAGCAAGCTAAAATTTGTATTGCGGTCTTGCCAAGAGTTAGTTGGACTTGGATAATCTTGGATGCATTATGCTGTGCAACTAGCCTGAAGGTATGGATATCCTTAATGAATATGGACATGCGTCCACCTTTAGTGCTTCGTTCCAGGTTAGGTGGCCGAAAGGTGTGGTATGAATTATAGCCTGGTAATGCAGGGGTGATCTCTGTAGCTTTGACCCAAATCTCTGTCACTGCAGAGATGTCGATGTTCTCCATTTTAAGGAGTGTCTCGAGTGAGTGCATTTTGAGGTTTAGACTTCTAGCATTGAGTAGCATTATCCTCAGATTTTGCTTGCTTGTACCTGTTACGGTGGTGAATTTGTCATCTGAACCTTGCCTAAAAAGGCACTATAGAGGTGGCAAAAGCCTTAGCCAATGTCCAGAATCCCAAGGGTGACAGGTGCAGGCCATCTCTGGCAAAGCTTCGTGGTCTGTCGATCATGTCGTCCCAGACAGACAAATACTGGATTCCCTTAGAATGACACCAGAAGCTTAGCCAATTGTTGAAGTCAATCATTTTGTCCACTTAATCACAAAAGGGTTTGCATCCAGATTGAAAGTGGTCATTGGGCCCCTCTACGCATCACTCATCAGACCCATCATAGAATTCAATGCCCCATTTGGGATGTACCTTACAAGACACCTGCAACAACTGGAAAGTCCACAGAAGTACCTCACCAAGAGGATCACTGGCCTCAAGCAGATGCCCTATGCAGCTCAACTGAAGAAACTCCAGCTGTACTTGGTTGCATACCGCCTACTCAGAGGTGATCTCTGCCTGACATACAAGGCCATGTCCAACCCAGAATTGATGGTCATGCCCCATCTAAAGAAAACCATATCCCCTCGAGCCACACACTCCAGGGATCTAAACCTCACCACAACAATAAATAGGATGTGCTGGAGGGACAGATACCTGTCTCAGAGACTTCCCATGCTCTGGAACAAGATTCAAATCTACATTAGGCAGAGCTCCTTGCTAACCCTCTTCAAGAGAAATCTTGACGAGTGGATGGGAAACAGTTTTACACATATGGGACTGTGTTCCAGCCTCTGTCCTCCACCTACATACCAGGCCTTGTACATATGGCATGCTGTCAGGGGTTGTTATGTAGTGGGCTGTGAGTATGTCATGCTGCCATTCCTACCATCAGTCCACTGTGGTTTTGTCTCCCATGCATACTGTGGGTTTGGGTCCATATATGTGTGGGCTTCACCTACACAATACATGTGTGCCCTTATGCACTCCAGAGGCCAGTGTATGTAACAATGGTATATGGTCCTGTATTATTGAGTCTAGGGGTGGGAGACGCACCATAACTAACCTAGGCTGTTACAACATGTGGGATTATCAGGGGTAAGCTGACTTAAGGTATCTGGATGTACATTACCATACAATTCACCTTGGGTAAATGCAGGCCTACTGCCTCCTGCCATACAGACTCTTCTGTTTGTCAGTGTGGTTGTGATGGTGTCAATTATGCCTTGTTATGTAACAGATACATCCCATTATGTCAACTGAGGTCTTTATCCCCTAGGGATTGTGTACAGAGTGTAAATAGGGTCTGCTGGACTATACATCTGCATTACTTACTGTTGATTGACTGGTAACCCATGGTGCAGTCTGTCTTTACTATTGTACTACTTGAAGGCTACAGCCCAGACAGCAACATATGTAAACCTTTCCAGACTACTGTATTAATATAACTGTTTCACAGTTGCATTACGCTGTTTATATGTATGTCAGTGTTTAAACAGCTATATGACATGGCATATATAACTGTAATAGTACACAAATAAAGCTTTCCCATGTATGCAAACCTGTGTGTGGTGTTATATCCTTTGCCCTCTCTGTGGGTATATGTTGTAGGCAACATTTGTCATATGTATAGGTGGCTCATACAGTGTCCAGTTGGTAAGGTCACAACTGTAGGCATAGTGTCTGTTCTGTATTGTGTGCACCTTCTACATATGTGTCTTCCTATACATATCTCTGTGTATGTATGTGTAGTTACATATATATGTGTGTATGTATATATATATATATATATATATATATATATATATATATATATATATATATATATATATATATATATATATATATGTATATATATATATATATATATATATATATATATGTGTGTGTGTGTCTGTGTGTCTGTGTATATGTATCCTAGCAATGCTGATTGCTTCCACATTGTACATTCCCTATGGCAGACAGATTGGTACTGCATAGGTTACTGATACCAGCCTGACATCATACAGGTGTGATGGAGTATTGTTAACATCTTGTGCCCATGTTGTGTCAGGTCCTGGTTATGGGATCTGCAACAGTTGGTATTGTATTGCAGGGCAGACGTGTTTGGCTGGGGGATATCTATATGTACAAGACATATGTCGTTTGGGCCCCCACAACCCCAGTAATGGTGCATGAGGACATATATGTTTTTGTTATGTTACCATTTTTATCTATAGATGTATGTCTGTATATACCTATATAGATATATATTTAAGCTGATATCTACATATATAGATATGTTATATCTATTTAAATATATATATATATATATATATATATATATATATATATATATATATATATATATATATATATATATATATATATACACACACACACACACACACACACACACACACACACACACACACACACACACACACACACACACATACATCTACATGTTGAAGTACATTTCCTGTACTGTTGAATGACTGGGCTGGATGATATGCTTGTGAAAGCATCAGGATGATGTGTGTCTGACATGACTTGGTGGTAAATCACTTTGGCTATGGTGTGCATTGTCCTGGGTTTGAGCATTGCAAAGGCTGTTTATTTTGTTTCTGGGCAGAACAAGGGCCGTTGGATACAGAGTGATTAATGCACTTTTAAGCAGTTGTAAGCGGGTTTTCATGGGTTTGTGTGGAGATAAGCACTGCTAACTTCAGGTTACAGTTTCTTATACTGAGTTAGCTTCTAAATTGCTTAACCTGTGTAGGCATTGCTTACCCCATGCAAACAAGCTTAAACCCACTTACTGCTGCTTAAAAGTGCTTACTCCTGCTTACCCCTGTGCTAATTTCTTTAAAAGACAAAAAAAAAACGAGTTGATAGGAAAGTGGTAAAAAAGGGGCACAAGGAGGGAAAGACAGTGGGGAAAATGGCTAGCGATGTGCATGATGGATGTAGGGAAGGTCCATAGCTGCCCATTTCTTCTACAGCAACAGCTGTGCATTTACACTGACATCGTATGTAGATTTGGGCACTCAATCCCCTGAGAGAGGTGAGAGGTAAACAATAATATGTTGTGATGCCAATTAGACCAGATTACATGTGTCCAGTGGACATGTGTGCGAAATGGACAGCTATGTATGGGACAAAATTTTTTTTGGGGAACAGATCGCCCTTATTTTTTTTTCAGGTGAGAGTGGGATGTTGGGGAGGGATAGTAGCTATATTTGGGGAGGTAGGTTGGGTAGGTTAACAGATCAGACAAACAAGATGCATACAGGGGCAGTATATGACACATGTGGGGGGTGAACGCATTGAATGGGAGGAGTGTTGGGAAATCAGAAGCCCATGAGCTCACTAGTGGAAACAGTGGGACTAAGATTACCCCCCCATGGGAATTCACCACTGCACCTTCACAGAAGGTGGCTGTGCTGATGGCTGAATTGAAGAGCCAGGCCAACCCTATAGTTGTGATATGTGACCCTCGAGCTAGAATAGACATTCTCCAAACTGCTGATTGAGCTTTCTACACACCACGACCCGGACCTGGCGACGGGTGACAGCTTCCTGTCTGCACCCGATCCCAGGGGGGCGAGCCCCATCCCCTGAGGCGGTTCCACCCAAAGGTGGTGCAGGTCCAATCAACAAGGAGGTTCTGGGTTTGGCCCCAGACATGGTGGTGCCCTGTGCCATGGCCAGCTGAAGTGGGACAGGTGTGTCCGCTGGGACCCGCATTCCCATACGTGCTATGGTGTTTTTGGTGTATCCACATATGTGGGTTAGTAATAGTCAACACATTTCAGGGTTAGGCATAACAGCATGCATAGATATTCCCATTAACCCAGACACCAGATACGGAACAGTTGCATAGCAAATGGGACAGATGCATATATGAGACCACAGTGGTAATAACAACAGCATGCAGGTACATTGATGGCACCATGCCACCAATGTTGGAATATTTCAACATAGAACATGCATAGAAACAGATTTAAATAATTATCAACCAATAGGACATATGTCCCAACATAACAGTGGAGTCATCACGTACCAGTTGAGGTGGGTATTTAGTGTACTGTTGGAGATATGGTGGGGGGGAGATGCCAGTTAACAACTAGTATATTCCTGCAGTTTGCATTACTTTCCTAGTCAGTGCTGTTATCTGTACCTTACTAGTATTACTACACTACCCTATTGCCTTAGTTTGGACAGTGATATGGCTGTCGACATCTTTATACATGAACTGGTTTTACCTGCAGTATACGCCTCTTACCTGGTATAACTGTGGTGGAATTGTTTATTAACACTAACTGTTTCTCCACATACTCCCAGATTCCAGGTTGATGTCATGCACATATATGTCCATCTCTTTTTCACAGACTTTAGCCATGTCTTGACCACATGCAGGTGAATGGGGACATATGTAGACTATTGCCCTCTTCAACCTTTAGTGGCTTACAACACTCTTATACAGGATTTCCTACACAGTTATATTATGTAGCAAAATGTGGGTGACAGTGATCAGTGATACCTTATTATTCAGAGCAACTGCAACACTCACAATTCTGTACAATACCAGAGTAAACAGTACCAGTCCAGAGTATCAAGCTTTTACTTCTCAGCACAGTGTTCATATCCAACGTCCTTGTTGGAGCAATGTTTGTTAGCACTACCTGAA
Organism: Protopterus annectens; assembly: GCF_019279795.1. Lineage (NCBI taxonomy): Eukaryota > Metazoa > Chordata > Ceratodontiformes > Protopteridae > Protopterus > Protopterus annectens. The sequence continues at coordinate 1,503,804,708 of NC_056728.1, forward strand.
TGTTGCCACACAAAGTACCAGATTTAACATTAGTACTATGCACATACATCTCACTCTGTTACGGTACACACTCTGGTCACAGCTTGACTCAACATGGTGGTGTAGATAGGATATACTTGGCTTATTACTCTCATAACAGTTTGGGGAGTTGCTAGAGTGACAGGTTGTTCTTGTAGATGTGTGACAATCAGTTGTATTTCCTGTTTGCTGCCTATATGTCTGGGATCATCCCACTGATTTCCCAGGGGGACAGAGTGACAGGCAGCAGATATGGGCCAATTTCCTGGACATTATGGACATATCTGCACAGTTGTGGGGTATGATTCTGTATGCAGACTACTACCACTCCCAGGATTCGAACCATAGCTGCATGTGCTAAAAAATACAACAGTTCACATTTCAGTTGCTTGTGCTATTCGGATTTTGTTGTCTGTCATTTCACTGTTTTCTGTCTATGTCTCTCTCAGTTGTACTAAATGACCTTTGCGGATTACACCAGTCATATACAGACATTCCTACACATTCTATTTATGTTGCACAGTGTGGGTAACAGTGCTTAATACAACAGTACTATTAAGTGATTGCAAATCTGCATTACCATATGATACGAAATTATACACATGCACTCCAGCAGTTAGACCTTTATTGTCAGGCTATTATGCTTTTGTTTACATACAAACTATATGAGACTCTTCCTGCCATATTCTCTGGTATATGCAGTACTTGCCTTAAACAATACAGGTTTTATACTGTCAATTACCTTACTAATGCTTTTAGATTTATTTCCTATGACGGTACATGCAAGAGTATTACTAACCTGCCTCGCGTCGCAAACTCTGAAGGCGACATCCATGGACCTCCTGGTTCACGGCCCACTCATATGCTACTGTGAAGGACATAAGAGGAATATTTAACCATACCTATCCATAATATACATGAGCTGGCAATTATTTAACAGGTAGTGGAATGATACTTACACACAGCTGTAACAACCCCCGCCATCCTAGCCTATTGGATCCACAGATCCAAGAGATCCCCCTTACGCTGCGAATGATACTTACACACAGCTGTACCAACCCCCGCCATCCTAGCCTATTGGATCCACTGATCCAAGAGATCCCCCTTACGCTGCTTCAGGTCAGCATAGTGATGCCTGACCTACTCACGAGTTTGGGGTATGCCAGTGGTACTGGTGAGGTCATGGGCGAGACAGACCCAGGCTTCCGCCTTATATTGGGAACCTTGGTACTGGCCCCTGCAGCAGTCTCTGCTCATGGTCTTTGACAGGGAGTCCTGTCATGACTCTTGACATCTGGATGCCCATGCACTGCACCCGAAAGCGCACTTCCTCTCCCCTTTCTGCCATGGTGCCTGCAAGGGGAAGCTACAACCAGTTATGAGATGTATTCCCACCTGTTGGGTTTAAGTAGGGCCGAATTCCCACACTTTGCCATGATTGGCCAGTTTTGAAAAGGCTAAGCTATGGGCAAACCTGCTTACCTCAGGTTGGCATTGCTTAAAGAGGTATACCACTGGGCAAATTGAGTTAGATGACCTACACATTGCTTACATCAACTAAGCTGGCCTGTGCAATGCTTAGCTTTGCTTAATATTTACTTAGCATTATATTTGCTTTTTGGCATTGAGTTATTATTCATTACATCTTATATATATGTCTGGTATCCATGATTCATGTGTACGTACACTGTATGGGGTCTTTGTGTGTTATAGGGGACTTCAACATTCTATTACAATTACACCTCACATCTGGGCTTACGTCTGTACTCCAGTTTACATATTTATGTTATGTAGTAAGTTATAGAACATATGACTGTATACTGATTCCTTTCCAATGTTCAGTTTAATTTTACTATCATGAGGACTTGTTTGGTGATACCTCATTCTTATGTGTTGTTGTAATGGCTTGGAAGTAAACTACTGTGTAGTGTATAGGGTCCTGGATTCAAGACCTACAAGGCTGCTTATCTTGTTGCTGGGCTGAACAAGGGCCATTGGATACAGAATGTTTAAGGCACTTTTAAGCAGTTGTTTGTGTGAGGGTAAGCACTGCTAACCTCTGGTGAATGATGCTTACAGAGATTAAGCTTCAATATTGCTTAACCTGTGTGGGCATTGCTTACCCCCACACAAACGGGCTTAAACCCACTTATTAGTGCTTACATATGCTTACGCCTGCTTACTACTGCTTAATAGTGCTAACACTTGCTTACTAGTGCTTACTCCCGCTTACCATTGCACTAATTTATACAGTAATGTGTGATGGTTCTTGCGAAGGTGGAGGATTTGGAAGCTGTATGTGGTTATCATTCATTACACAGTTTACCTTCCATTTGTATCCCTGATTACTGTGCACATATACTGTATGGGGAATATATGATTATCTATGGACTTTGCAACATTATGACACTGATACCTCACATCTGCATTTAATGCAGTACTCCAGTTCACAAATATATGTTATTTAGTAGGTTATGCAACTAAATTTATTGGCCATGAAATGGAAAGTGCTGCAGTGGGACTAAAACTGGGAATGACTGCTCGTAAGGCGAATGCTCTGCCGACTACACTATTGCTATACTGCTGCATTTGCATATATCTTCCTTTTTATCCTTTTCTGCAATTTAAGCTGCATTATCCGTAGCTAAGCGATGAGAAAACCCATGCACCTACGGTTAAATTTAATCTGTTTTATAAAAAAAAAGGATCTTTATATTGCTTGTGTTTACTATTGCTCTTGTACATGTTGGGGGATGCTGCTGGGGGTATGCGGACACCTATGAGTGGTCTCACTCATTCTTTTATGGCTTTCTGCTGTTCTTCATTGCAGGGGTGTGTATATTCTGGGAGCTCTGCTCTCAGACATGCCCCCTGCACTCTTATACTCTCCGTGCAAGATTAGGAGCTCAGACAGTGCACCTTCATTAATATGCATGGCGCGCTGCTGTCGTGCTCCTAAATGGCTGCTTCCTTGCAGGACTAAGCTAGTCCTGCATGGAAGATTAGTAAATCTGGGTGAGTGAGTTCTTCCATATCAACCTCACCAAAGAATATTTTTTTTATTGCAGTTTTTACTGAATGGTTTGTCTGTTTGTTCTTTTTCCCCTCAGGTTTAGATTTTGGTTGGGATATTTTGCAGGCACCTTCATTGGGCATCAGCTGGGTATAAAGGCCCCTGTGTTTCTGAGCTATAGCCAGACTATCCACTTATGCTCTTCTGATAATGACAAAAAAATGGCTGAAATATGCATGACAACATCTAGTGAGGTTTGGCTATATTAGCCTGAATGTAACCATAAAGACTTAAAAAGTAAAAAAAAAAGTCATGGACATTCAGAAGCCATGTTGCTGAAACACTTAATGCCCTTAAGGGGTCATTTGCATATATCCCATGGGCCTCCATCACAGCAGGATTAAGGTATCATGCAGTGAAAGCTCTAGCTTGATTGAGGCTGATTTCAGTTTAAGCTTACCATAACAGTCGATAGTGTAATAGATCATTTTTGCATTAGCCTAAGCAGTAATCAAAGCTATATTTGGAATTCATGAGAAAAAGTGGACCAGATGGTCAGATTCCAAAGCTTTAGGGCAACTTTCACATGCCCTATCCACTACACAGCTTGAGGACAGCAGTATAAAATCAGTGGCTATGGTGCCAAAATATTGAAACTTTCTTGCTTCAAAAGACAAGGCTATTGCCCTCTCACATAGGAACACACATAATAAATATACCATAACATGACATAAAAAGTTAAAAAATAGGAAACGGATGGAGGGATCATCTACTGTAAAAGGGATCTATTCGAATAACTACAGTTGTTTGCAAACAGGCCTGAATGACAGATTCCTTGTTTTATTTTCATCATGAGGTCACTATTGCAGTATCCCATCTTATATAGAATGGCTAGCAGAGTATAGAAAGAAAGGAAAGAGAAAGAAGGATCAGAGTCTAGGAACCCTTGGAAAATAATGCTAGCAAAGCCTGCTGTGGACCTAAAAAGAAACTTAGTTTGCAGCATATGGTAAAAGTGAGTACAAATGAGAAAATTTCGGAAACACACACCAAGCATAAAGTCCACAAGACAAAATACAAAATCAGCACCAGCACCTCCTCTTTATTAGATTACAATGATCTGGTACCTCGGTAGTTCGCCTTCAAGGATCAAAGTAGTAAATTTAAACAACCATTTATACTAAATCAAACAGCTATTAACAAGATCCAGTTATTCAATAATTAAATACATAACTTAAAGGCATCTTACCTTCTTATACAAAAACATACCATTTTTGTTAAATACATCCGAAATAGCATTTAAATAGACATATTTTTAGCACATATTATTTTAATAATATGCAAACTATCTTAACAAATTAATCAATAGACTTTAATTTTAAATTCTTAAATACTAAGTTCCTGATTTAAACCCAAGGGTAATAAAGGCTGATATTTAAAATTCATCCTAGTTTCTAACTCCAGCAATTGCAAGTACACTGCAAAATAAATCACAATAAATACTTATGTCCAGTAGCCAAACATTTTTATGAAACACATGGTGGTTCTGATTGTGATTTATTTTTCAGTGTACTTCCTAAACCTTTTTTACCCAGAAGGGGTGATTATATTACTAAATCAGTGTGCCAATAAACCACAGCCCATAAGGCAAAACAACGTACCCAACATACTAGTCATAGGTGACTCTATAGTCAGGCACACTGATGTCCCACTCACCAGGCTAAACAAGGAGAAGGTTACTGTCAGCTGCCTGTCAGGTGCCAGGATCCACCACATAACCCACACACTCAGCTCACACCACAACAACTACAAATATGACTCTGCCATTGTCCATGTTGGTGTGAACGACCTGAGATGTACCTCCCTGGACTACATGAAAAGAGACATGGAAGAGCTCTCCGGTCTTGTAGCCCAGGCAGGTATGACCCTAGACCTGAGTAGCAGCCTGCCATTGCCCAGAATTATACCGCAGTACAAGGACAAAATGATTGACTTCAACAATTGGCTAAGCTTCTAGTGTCATTCTAAGGGGATCCAGTATCTGTCTGCCTGGGACGACATGATCGACACACTGCAATGCTTTGCCAGAGATGGCCGGCACCTGTTGCCACTTGGATTCTGGATACTGGCTAAGGGTCTTGTTGCCCCATAGTGCCTTTTTTAGGCAAGGTTCAAATGACAAATTCACCACTGTAACAGGAACAGGCAAGCAAAAACTGAGGGTAATGCTACTCAATGCTAGAAGTCTAAATCTCAAAATGCACTCACTCAAGGCACTCCTTAAAATGGAGAACATCGATATCAGTGCAGTGATTGAGACCTGGTTCAAGGCTCTAGAGAGGATCCCTGCATTACCACACTTTTCGGCCATCTAACCTTGTCCAGAACACCAAAGGCGGAGGTGTATCCATATTCATTAAGGTTATCCACACATCTAAGCTAGTTGCGCAGCATAATGCATCTGAGGCTATCCAAGTGCAACTAACAAAACTGCAATTCAAATTGTAGTTTGCTACAGATCCCCCACCATGCCCCAGGATTCCCACACCTCTTTTCTTGATATACTGGAAAATATTAGGGTTCAACCAAACACCCTAATAATGGGCGATTTCAACTACCGCACCATTAACTGGGAAAGCTACTCATGTACCAACTCCTTTGCTCAATGATTTCTGGAATTCATAAATTCCAGTGCCCTGGATCAACTTATCCACACCCCCATTAGGGGCAACAATATCCTAGACCTAGTCATTACCAACATGAGTGACCGGTGTTCCACACCTGAAGTCAACTCCTCATTGGTCAGATCCGACCATAAGCTAATCACCCTAGATATCCGCATCCCACCCCCACCCAACATTAAGGAAACCACGGTAAAAAAATTCTCCAAAGCCAACTTCATGCTTCTTAAGACAGAAGTGGTGAACTTCATGACACCCATGCGGATGGACAATACAGATACGACTGCTGAACCCTACACAAATGCACTCTATAAAAACTTACATGAGTGCATGGATTGTGCTATCCCAAACAGAACCAAGATGCTATCCTCCAAAAAAAGAAAGCCAATCTGGTGGTCCCCTGCCATACACAAACTATACATCAGAAGGAAGAATCTGTTGCAAAAGACAGAAAAATCCCATGAGTGGAGGAGCTCCCTGGTCAGCCTCAGTAAAAAGCTGAGATCCCTTATAAGATCCTCCAAAGCTAACTACGAAAACAAAATCACCACTGATTCTAAGGGCAACTACAAAGAATTCTATAGCTATGTCAAGAATCTCAATGATAACACCCAGATCTGCTCTGAGTTACAGCACAATGGCAAGAAAATGACAGAACCAACTGATATTGCCAACATCCTGACAGAGAGGTTCAGGGCTTACTTTACCCCCATAAAGAGCTCATATCTACACAGGAAGAATTCAGAGTCTCTGTAATCACATCTATGCATGTAAAAGCTGCACTCTCTAAAACCAAAAACACAGCATCCGTGGGACTGGACAATATCCCAGGCTGCATTTTACACAAACTTCAGAACAAACTGGCTCCCCATCTAAGCATCATGTCTAGTTATAGTCTCACGTCAGGCATTATGCCCATTGAATGGTGCACAGCAACAGTTATCCCACTCCACAAAGGGGGAGCCACCACTAATCCTGGGAACTATTACCCTATTAGCCTGACGAGCCTGGTCTGCAAGGCCATGGAACGTATCATCATGGAACTCAAAAACAAAGACATTGGTAACCTCCAAACTCTGGACTCCACCCAGTTCGGGTTTGTGAAAGGCAGATCATGCCTTCTGAACTTGATCAACTTCTTTGAAGCAGTCACAAAAGCTGTAGATGAGGGTAAGGTGGTTCACACAGCCTATCTTGATCTCGTCAAGGCTTTCAACACCATGTCCCATTCTGGAATTATAGATAAACTCACTAAACTAGGTATAAATCCCTACGTCACAAGATGGGTTGCCAACTAGCTCACTGACAGAACCCACACTGTAAAAGTTGCAGACTCCAGATCTGACTTCAAACCAGTGACAAGTGGAGTACCACAGGGTTCAGTCCTGGGACTTTTCCTGTTTGGTATCTACTTCTCTGAAGTACAGACTAACACAGAAGGTCTCTGGCTAATGAAGTTCACAGATGACTGCAAACTAGGAGCCATAGTCAGGTCCCCAAATGATGTGGACATCCTACAGAAGGGCCTCACTGAGACAGATGCCTGGTGTCAGAGGCGTGGCCTCAAGCTCAATGCCAAAAGGTGCATTGTCATCCCCTTTGGTAAAAATTCTGTACCCATGAACTACCACATAAATGGCAGTCTACTTAATGCCAGATGTGTGATAAGAGACCTTGGGATCCAGGTGGAAAGTAGTCTCTCCTTTGATAATCACATCGCCACAGTGGTCAGGAAATCCTTCTATGTGGCACACCTCATCACAAAAGGGTTCTCATCCAGGAAAAAGAGGTCATTGTTCCCCTCTACTCGGCACTCAGTAGACTCATTATAGAGTACAATGCCCCTTTTGGAATGTACCTCACAAGACATCTGCAGCAACTGGAAAGGCCAGAGAAGCAAGGGCACCCACAGGCAGGTGCAAGGAGAGATTTTTCCCCCAAGGCTCTGTTTACATGCTGGAAGGAAGTTCCATTTGTTACAGGCTGAGAGGTCCGTATTTATGTACTTTTGCTATGCAGGCTGAAAGGTCCATTTTACTTGTAGTGCTATGCAGGCTGAGAGGTGTGTGTGTGTGGATGGACTCTTCACCTATTTATATCAGATTTAGGATATTGCCTATTTAAGTAGTTATCCTTGTTGCTCATATATAGGTTCTTGACAACTTGACAAGTGCATTCTGTTAAAATGGACTCTTTCTCTTAACTGAATATTTTTTAAATAGAATATAGAATGTGGTCAGGCGTACCTGACTGACTGAAAATCACTATATTTGTAATGTGAGCTGTGCTCATTATACAACATCCTCACCTATCTTAAAAAGAAAATAAGGCTTCTGACGTAACAGCAACTGTATGCTCCCATGGTATAACTTCCTGATCAGTCATTGTCAATTTAGAGTTTGTGAACCCCAGAAACATTTATCTTGAACTCAGAAAACAAAAGTGCCTTTCTTATCATTTACTTTGTCTAGTACTGTTCTTACGTCGCAGCGTTCCAAATTCTTGCTGCATATCTTTGATCTGTTCATCATACAAAATTGTGGTTTTCTGGCAAAAAACTTGAGCTTGAACTCACTATATAATGACAGATATTTGAGTTTCCAACTCCATATATTTCAGAAAATGCATACTAATTCTTAACCTGTTATTTAAAAAAAAAACTTTCTAAGTGGATAAGAGCAATGTTTAAAATCTGTCCATATTTTTGGGGCCTTTGTCACCCATTATTTTTTACTTTGTCTATATTTCTTGGGCTAAGAGGTTGAGATGTATGCTTACATCCATATTTCCACAACTCTCATTTTGTCATCTCTTTGTAAGTATGTACATGCTTAACAGACAATTTATCCAAAACACGCAGGGGATGTCCAGTTGCTCGAGCATGGCACAGAAACATATGATGTCTAACTTCAGAAGGATAGCTTCTTCACTCAAGCTGTAACCATGATAAAAGTCTTATTTTCAAATAATATGTAAACAAAAGTGCATAAGGAATTGTGCCGTCCCTCATAAATAATATGTTTGCATTTGTAGCTCTTAGGAGGCTAAACTGAGTGTGTTTGCCCCCAACCCCACCAATATGGGTGTGACACAAGGATCTGAAGGATAATGTACTCAGAATGTACTTACTAATTATTGTTATTATTAAGTATTAGAATTTCAGCTGATGGACACATAGTTCCTAAATACTTTATCCCATGCATGAGTCCTTTCAAATTATCAATGGTATGATCCCAATCATTCTCATTAGGGTCATACATAATTATCGACTGTGGGATGGGTAAGGCCAGTCTCTTAGTGGGATAGGTTAATTTGAGCACAAAAAGGAAACTGTTTAGGCTTAAAATGGCCCACAAGGGTAGCTAACCCAGTACTTACCTATGGACCTGTGTACAATATTAGGAAATAAATAAATAAATATGTGCAGTGGGGCTCTGTGAGTAAACCTGACAATTTTCATCCAGTCAAAGTTCTGCATCTCTCCCACCTCGTGTTTTATCTCTAAAATGAGATTAGGCAAGGTTTGCTGTACCATTTTAAGGACACACAGATCTGTATCTTATGCTAATTGTGATTGCCTCTGCTGCTTTTACATCAGCTCTGTCTCTTCACTATCAGCTACTGCTGCTAGCTGTCTTTTTCCAGACAGACAGCTCATCTCTCACTCTCTAGGCTATATCTCTGACCTGGCTCCATGTAAACTTGTAGATATTGGTTCATGCACTAGGGGGAATTTACTAAAGATGTATCTTTACCTACCTTAAAGTTATCAGTATGTCCTTTGTATGATAAATTTAGATGGGGACCCCATCAATGTTTAACCTACAAGGTGAGGAAGTATTAAAAAAATAATACATGTTGTACTGTCTATTCCCAAAGATCATCACTGCCTTATGTAACCTATGCTCACCTTATTTGTGATTTTACTGGTATTTATATATTAGTAAGTTCAGAAATGCAAACAGATGTGCAGGTTACTTTTAAACAGGGAACGGAAAGTAGAAGGATTGTGCCGTAGCTTTATGGGTAATCTTCTTCCTCTTTTCTCCACCTGCAAGCAGATTACCACCAGGAGCAACTGAGCAAATAAAAAAATAATAACGTCCCTCAACTAAATTATCTGTAATTCAACAAGAGTGGAGTAAACGTGCAGTGGGAATGTGGTGAAGTGCATTGTTATATTTAAAGCCGCGTAAATAAAGTAACAATCTTGGTGTAGTAGTGTGGTATGGAGTTTTGGTACAGCCGATGATACGCACTGCATCTTGAGAAGCTTACTGAACTGACATTACTAGGACTGATGGCTGTTAGCTGAGTATTAACATGCAGCAGTACCTGTTCCTCTGTGCTATGTTGCTATGTACATATGGCTGTGATGCATGGTGAGTAATAACATGCAGCAGTACCTGTTCCTCTGTGCTATGTTGCTATGTGCATATGGCTGTGATGTATGAGGAGTAATAACATGCAGCAGTACCTGTTCCTTTGTGCTATGTTGCTATGTACATAAGGCTGTGATGCATGAGGAGTAATAACATGCAGCAGTACCTATTCCTCTGTGCTATGTTGCTATGTACATATGGCTGTGATGCATGAGGAGTAATAACATGCAGCAGTACCTGTTCCTCTGTGCTATGTTGCTATGTACATATGGCTGTGATGCATGGTGAGTAATAACATGCAGCAGTACCTGTTCCTCTGTGCTGTGTTGCTATGTACATATGGCTGTGATGCATGAGTGCTTGTATAGGGGAGTTAACTTACTACTGTGTTAGTTTGCATCTTCCGATTTAAAGTTTAACTGTGTGGCTGTTCTCTGAGAGATTGTCAGTGTTTTCTGTGTTTACTTGGGTACTCATGCTGGCTGAGTGGATGTCAAAGAATATTTACTATAACATTACGTGTCTTTAGCCTGACATACTGCTTTCTTTCCTTTTTTACTTTTGAAGTGGCTGCTGTCCATGTTTTTGTTTCATAGATACTTGTAAGTTAGGAAGCCAGCACTATTATGGGGAGATAAAACCCAATTGCATTCTGATTATAATGGTTTGGTATCTTAGTCTGAAAAAATATATAGTTTTTAATCTTGGTATGCCTGCAGCTATGTACACTGCAGTTATGATGACTGTTGATTGCTTTTCATTGGACATGTTTATAGTTCCATTTTGATCATTAACATATTGAATAATCTGGTGGTGTTGTTACACGTACTTTATCTTTGGATTATTTGCTTACTAATAAAAATATAACAAGGCATGGGTGTAGATGGGCATACTTATTACAGTGAAATTCCTACATTTTTTCTGATTGTCACAGAAACTTTATAGTTCTAAGGTTTAGAATGGTTAGACATGACTAAACTGTGTAGAGTACAAAATATACCTACCTGATAGAAATGCACCACTAAAAATAACATTTTCATGGTTATAAGTGGCAATAGTTGACCATGTGTCCCTTTTTGAAGTTTTAAGGGCAGAGTTTTGAGTATATTTTTAAGTGATAGCTAGCTGGGTGGTGTATGGGTAAATTTATGATGTCTGAGCACAAAATATTGAATTCTGGCCACTCTGCTATATATACGCACATACATGTTTGAAGTTTGAACTAAATTTGCTAGTAAATTGCCTATGTCCAGGAATTTAAAATCATTTACTCTTATTTCTGTGCAGTGCTGCAAATTGTTTCTGAGGTTTATAACATAGTTAAAGAAGGCTTTCTGGTTACCCTTCACCTAGTTGATTATTTTTACCTCATTTCTGGCTTTGATTGATTTGATCAGGGTAATGAGCTTCCTATTAAGTTTACCAAGAGTGTCTTTAGCATCTTGAGAGTTAAATTTATTTTTGCAGGCAATATGTTTTCTTTTATTACAGAGCCTGTTTATATTTGGGTTTGACTAAATGGAATTATTCTTAAATGTGGCTTTCTATTTACTTCAGAGGGGGATAGATGCGTCTATGCAGCTATTTACATGTGCACAGGATTTGACAATAAAGGATTCCACACAATTCAGGCCATCACTTAGTTTTTAGTAGATTAACCTTAGCATAATCTCTGAAAACAGAGGTATTGGAAGATGCTTTTGGCTACAGTCTTCGAATGAATGTGACTGATTTGTGGTCCAGTTTAACCAGGGAGGAAGTGGCAGTTGGTGGACACCGAAGTTGTCCCATATTGTTAAAGACCAAGTCCAAGATTTTATCACTCTTGTTTGGGTACAGACTAACTGATCCAGATATCCTGTATTGAATAAATCTAGAACTGTCTGGGAATACATACTCAAGGATATACAAGTTTCCCAGTTAATGGAGGAGTAGTTGATTGAAGTCTCCTAGAATAATGGTGTTGGTTTAATGCATAGGGACCCCATATTAGTTAGTTAGGAGATATGGACTGATGGGGTACATAGAGGGGACCTATAGTTAGGTATGACACAGTAAGGAGTTTTGTTAATGCTAAGTTGGATGTACAGGAGTTCCATGTCATTATCTCACCTAGTAAGTCTGGAGATGAATTGTTCTTTAAGAATATGTAGACACCATCACCCTTTTATCTAAGGTGGTGGCCTGAACTTGTGGCAGGTATTGAAATTCTGCATTAACGGAGTGCTGTCATCGGTCTTGAACTAGGTCTCTGTGATGATGAATATATAGATGTTTTCCAGGGGAAGGAGTGCTTGTAAGGAGTGGACTTTTTAGCTTAGGATCTGAGAAGGAAATTGGTTATTTTCTAATTCATGTAGCTATAAAATTTAGTATAAAACTGTAAAAGTTTCTGACTGCAAACACACTATTTATTAAAGCAGCATTACAGAGAGATTCAACTATATGAGTTCCTTTATACCTTTCTGTCAAAAAAAGACAAACACCAAGTTCACACAGAGTTTAAATTTGTTGTAACTTTGACAAAATCTATTTATGTACATTGTCAAGGCTGGAATGAGTAAAAATATGTGGAAAGGAGGACAGTTTGACAAAGTCTCTAAGGGAGGTAGCATACCCCTCAGCTGTCCAGGTTTTTGCAGAATGTCGACATGTTTGCCCCATATTCCTCCTAAAAAGGATTGAAGTTGCTAAATAGTTTTAGACATCATATCCTTTAGAAAAATGCATACCAACACAAATCCTGTTATTTTAGCAATTTTATAAGTTCATGAAAGCAATATTTATAATCTGTCCCTGTTTATGTTAGTTTTTGTCCAGATGTCTTAGATTAAGAAGTTGAGGTGTGTGTGTGAGAGAGAGAGAGAGAAAGACAGACAGACAAGAGTCAGAGAGAGAAATGCCCTACCCTAGTTAGTTCTAGCAGGTGGAATTTATTTTCAAGTGCTTTTTCAAGGAATTGTGAGCTTCAAGGGAAGCAAAGGTTACTGCTGCCCATGCTAAGTCTGCTTAAAATGTGCAGCTGTTTTGTTTAGCAAATTATATCATTATTGTGGCATAGAATTTTAAAGCACTGTTAGCACAAGTAGCATACTTGCATCTTGATGCAAAGGGTTGTAGGTTCTATTCCTATACATTGTAAATTTGTATTTTAAGAGGGTATGGTACTGCATTCCTTAGTATGTCATCCTTTGGATGAGACACCTAATAACTATGAACCTGTTTTATAGCTTGCCACCCATTCCCTATTGCAATATACAGCAGCTTACCATTTCTTTTAATGTAACATAGGCAATTTATTCTTCAAGGGCAACAGGCACTGAATTTGTAAATGAAATACTGAAATATAAAGTTTTTTTCTAGCAACAACCTCTTAATTGGTTTCAGATCTCTTTAATGTGGAATTATTTAGATGACTTTTACTTCTGCAGAGATTTTGCATATTGGTTGATATTGGTGGATTGTATGACAGAAGTTTGAGTGGCCCTTTATGGTTGAAATGTTCTGAATTGGGCAGGTTGTCATTATTGGTTCATATGGTTTGTTTCATTGCTTAAAGGAAAACTGTTCAGAACTATAAATTTAAACACACTCTAACAAGTGGTGCTGTATTTTACAAGGGATATAATTAAATTATTATATAGTATAATTAATACAGTCAGGCAGGTGAATCAAAAAACTTTTGCATGGTTCTAAAAATGTGTGCAAGGAGCCTATGATTTGAAAACAGCCCAAAGGTTAACTTACCCTGCCACTGGCCAGATGCATTTTCTTTGAATGTGGGTTTCAATGCTGTTTCAGTGAATGCGGGTCTCAAAGGTAGGGAAGTTTTAATGCTAAGTCTGTTTTCATTGTAAGACTATTGCTTTGTTTAGGTTTAGTAAATGTCTATCAGAATGTGCTATAAAATTTGAAATAAAAGTTGTAAATGAAATCCGAATATCTGTAATCATTGTAGAAGTAAAGCATAAAACAGTATGCACACTGAGAGATTCGAACAGTGTCTATGACAAATGGGGAGAAATAGCCAAGTAATGGGACACTGGAATGGCTGCGTGGGTGGGGGGGGCTGCTTGTGTGGGTGGGGGGGTTATGTGGGGGAGGGGGTGGGGCTGCATAGGTGGGGCTCTGTGTTTGCACCCCCCCTGCAAAAAATCCTGCGGGCTCCCTTGCACAGAAGTACCTCACAAAGAGGACTACTGGCCTTAAACAGATGCCCTACACTGACCATCTCAAAAAACTCCAGCTTTACTCTGTAGCATATCGCCTACTCCGAGGAGATCTCTGACTAACATATAAAGCTATGTTAAACCCAGAGCTGTTGGACATGCTACACCTAAAGAAATCCCAATCCCTCCGAGCTACACGCTCTAGGGACCTAAACCTTGTCACCACAATAAACAGGACATGCTGGAGGGCTAGACTCCTGTCCCAGAGACTTCTTATACTCTGGAACAAGCTACCCATCTATGTCAAGCAAAGTTCCTCATTAGCACTCTTCAAGAAACATCTTGATGAGTGGATGGAGAAGGGGAAATACACCCCGGGGATCACTTATGTGGCTCTGCTCGACAGGTGCACAGGAAATTAACTTTCTTGGGTGGCATAAGCCAGGGAACCATGTTGGCTAGGCTTACTTAGGTATTTGGGCCGATAGCCTAGTACCTACCTATGAACCTATGAATTATTGCAGTTAGAAACTAAGATGATTTTTAAATATCAGACTTTATTACCCTTGGGTTTAAATCAAGAACTTAGTATTTAAGAATTTAAAATTAAAGTCTATTTATTAATTTGTTAAGATAGTTTGTATATTATTAAAATATGTGTTAAAGATATGTCTACTTAAATGATATTTGTGATGTATTGAACAGAAATGGTATGTTTTTGTATAAGAAGGTGAGATGCCTTTAAATTATGTATTTAATTATTGAATAATTGGATCTTGTTAATAGCTGTTTGATTTAGTATAAATGGTTGTTTAAATTTTACTAATTTGATCCTTGAAGGCAAACTGCCGAGGTACCACATCATTGTAATCTATTAAAGAGGAGGTGCTGGTGCTGATTTTGTGTTTTTACAAATGAGAAAATTGTTGCCTCTATTATACTTCTAGAATCTACCACTTTCCAAAAAAGCCTCAGAAGTAGCCAGAGTCCTAGTAGGGTGAGTTCTGAATTTGCCTGGAAATCTCTTTATGTTGAGATAAAAAAAAAAAAAAAAAAAAAAACAATAGTATGAAAGAGACATTTATGCATTGTCTGTTTTGACACTGATTGTCCCTTGTCCCTTGTCTTAAATTCATAGGCAATAAGCAGTCGATAAGAAGTCCTAAAGATTTTTGTCTTGTCAATGTAGTATATGAATTTCCTGTGGAAATCAAGATTGTACAGCATTCATTGTCCCTTATTTTTAGTTTCTAGAATGAAAACAGGTAGATGAATCACCTGGCTTGATTTAAAGTCTGATGCAACCTTAGGCATAAAGGACAGATTTCCTCTTAAAGTTGCCATATCTATGTTAAGAATGAAGCAGGAAGGACTCATAATAAGAACATATAACTCATATACTTGTCTTCAGGAATTCAGAGCAATGAATAACACTTATATTCCAAGACAAGAACTTCAATTTCGTCTTTTGAATAGGTTCAAAGTGAAATAGTGTAAGCTTTCCCAGTAAATAATTGAGATACCACAAAGGAGGCACCTGTCTTCTGAGTGCACGGATTTGTAAAATCCTTTCTGAGGAAGGATAGAAAGAGATATATAAGGGTAGACATGTAGAAAAGGCTAAGAGTTGAATCTAGATAGAGCAATAAGGAAAAAAAAAGATGACCGTAACTACTCAAATGCTATAGAATTAAGAATACTGAGTCTTAAACATGAACTCTGGTTCAAGTTGATGGCCCAACTACAATGGTGTTCCCACTTACCCACATATCATTTTCTAACAGCTGTTTTCTTTGCCTACTTTAATATCTGCAACAAATTTTTCAGAAGCATAGTGGCCTAAAAGGTATTAAAATTCTTTCTTACAGTCAGTCAATTAAACAAGTTGACGGTTGGGGTGTATCAAAAAGCCCCTGTCCTAGGTGAATTATCCCATTCTGTGAGGAAGCTTGTGGCCATCTAAAATAGAAGAGAGACCCCCAGTTACCAAGGCCAAAATGGAGTCACCACAAGTATAGCTTGGGAGTCACACTAAATCTTTAGATGAACCCTGGTTATTACAAGAAAGAGGTGAAAGGCATACAGGAACATTCTTGTCCATGGGAATGAAAAGGCGTCTGTCATTCAGGCCTGTCTATAAATAATCATGAAGAAGAACTTTAACTGTCTGCTGTGGCTGGAGGCAATCACATCTACGTGAGGAGCTCCCCATAGATGGATACATTCCTGGAAGATTCCTGTTTCCTACTTTCATTTGTGAGGGTCTGTACTGATCCTACTCAGCTTGTCTGCAATAAGGTTTTGCTCTTATGAAATGCAGGTAGCCTGGAGGGAGAGATTGTACTGAGTTTCTAGGTTCCAAGCTACCATAGGTTCTCTGGAAAGGAGTAGGACCTGGATCCCCCTGTTTGTTTATTTATGAATCACATCATTGTCGGTGATATCTGACAGAGAGAATTCAGTCCTCAGATGATTTAGAGATTTGAGCGTATTTACTACAGCCATAATTTATTTGACATTTATCTACTTTAATTTTTCTTGCTTGTTCCAGAGACCCTGGGCATTCACACCCTTGAACACAGTTCTGTGATTACAGACTGAGTAGAGATGATAAGGATCTTTTAAATCCAGAATTACTAGAAAGCTGAGAAGTTGAATGAAAGGTGACAGCGACTGTAGAGAGAACATTTTAAATTTTGAGATTCTAATGAGAAAGTTTAGAAAAGAAAGGTTTAGTCTAGTTCTCCAGGTTCCATCCTTCTTTGACACCAGAATGATTCTTGAATAAAATATTTTCCCTCCTTGATCTCGTTGAAGAAGTTCTACAACCTACTGGTACAGCATCTAATCTAGGATAGTAGGGAACAGGGATGATTTACTGATTGGATGAAGAGGATTCCCTTGAATGGGAAGGAGGGGATCCCACTGCTAGTGGCAGCTTTTAAAATGATTGTCAGAACCCAATTATTTAAAGTTGTTTGGTACCATGTGAAACCTAGACTTTGGTAAAGCATTGCAAGATTGCCAGTATGGGGAAGAGAAGAATACAAAAAGTGCTATTTACTCATTTTAGTTTCTCAGATTGTCCTTTTTTTTTTTGGAAGGACGTTCCTTTCTTCATTGAAACTCTTTGCCATTGCCTTATGAAATTTTGTTTGCCTGCACTTTGATGGGAGTTATTCTGTTTCCTGAAAAATAAACCTTAATTGGAAGAAATGTTTCTATTATATTTTTGCAGGGTGGGTTAAAAAATTTGGGTAACCCCCTGAATTAATTTCCTCCATTCAACAAATCTTTTAAGGACCCCAGAAAATTAAGGATCAAATAGCATTTCTTTATCCAGGCGAGAACTCAGGATCTCAGATTTGTCATCCTCCAGTAAATTCTGACAATGTAGCCATGCAAATCATGTCATCATTAATCCAGGGGCAGCTGCTCAAGAAAAGCATCAGCAGTTTCGTAGGAATATTTCAGAAATTGTTTGGTTACCATACAGAAAGGGGATACTAATAAACTGAGAGATGATGTAGTCTTTGAAGAAGGGGAGATCAGCAATTAACTTTCTCATATTGTTAAAGGAAGCCAGCAGAAATTTAGATATGTGAGTGTGACAATTTGCTATTCCGAAGGCAAAAGTAGAAGAAATATAAACTTTATTTCTAAACCTATCAAAGACTTTTCCTAGTTAGCTAGCACCAAGAATAACATTTGTCAGTCAGTTTCCCAATATTGTAAATTGGGAATCTGCAGAACCTTGTCCTTCCCTCAAACTATGTATCAGAATCTGAAAAACAGAAGAAAATCTTTTTTTCCATTTAAATGAGAAGAATAAGTATGTAAAGACTGAAATGCCTTCTACAGACCTTTAACAAGGCCTGGACAATTATCATTTTCTTCACTAGGAAAAGATAACTGTCTAACCTTATGTTTGCTTCTTTCCCCTGAAAAAGAGATAGTGGCTAGAAGGACTGTTCCTCTCTCATGAAGGAAGCTCCTCATATTTCCTTAGTGAAAGTGCATTACTCATTCTCTTCCCCAATGCTGGCAAGTGTGTTTTTTTCCTTACACAACAAGGGTAGCTGAAAAGCCAGAGTGGATGTGCCTACCTCCTGATCCTTAGTGGCTTTCTAAGAAGCAGCATTAGAGAGACCAAGACAAAGCAGTAGCAGTTCAATGAACAACAGATGGCCACAATGAAGTCACCCAACAACAGCTGAGGTGAAAAGGAAGCCAATGCTAAGACAGAAGGCTCCTGGATAACTTTCCTCTTCTTCCATCTTGGATAGGCAACAATCAAGTTATCAGGACCCAGGTCAATATCCTTGTCTCAAAAGTTGTCTGACAAATAACAAGTTGAGCTTTGAAGGGTCACACTAACCTCCTGTCAGGAAAGTAAAGTAAATTTTGTTTATACCAACCATCAAACATTGTACTCTCAGTCCCAAACACAATGTTTGATAGAAGAGTAACACTTTTCCAGACAAAAATTGATAAATAAGGAGGTAATCCCCACATGGAGCCAGGATCATCTGGCTACCAAAAATGTTGACTGACAAGTGGGCAGCAGAGCTTAGAAACATCAGTGGAATAACCTGATTGTAGAAATAAGTTTAGAGGTAAAATGTTTTAATGACACTACATGAAAACCACATATACTAGTCCCTAGCCAGATGTTTTTTTGACAAAAAAAGTAATTTTTTTTCCTCACAAAAATGAAATATTTGAATGATATTTCTCACAGGTAACCATCAACAGACAAAAATGTAAGATTTGAGGTAAAGTTATTAGTGCCAACTACTAAAAACACCTAATTATAGCCTCTATTAAATGTATTTAACAAAAATAAACTTTATCTCCACCAAAACAAATGAAGTAAAAAGTATTTCACCACAGGATATTATCTGCCCAGCCCTGGTGAAGTGCTAGTCAACTGTCGGTCACCCATAGCTCACAGAGAAGAGCACACATTAACCGTGAGATAGTTCTGAAGTTTTTTTACCCTACAAACTGATTTTATACTGCTCTTTTCAAGCTGTGCAGTGACTAGGTCATGCAGAAGGTGCACTTAAGCTTTGAAAGTTGTCTGGCTGATCCAGTCCTTGACAAGACAACTCATGTAGCTTAGTCTAGTCCAACAGTGATCTAATGACTGACATGTTATGTTCCTCACCTGCAGTGGTTTCTTAATAAATTCTTGACACTCAGTTTTAAGTTTCCTTTTTTCTTACATTCAATTCTGATGGTTTGTCTATCTTCCTCATTGGCCTGACATTTTTCATATTCCTTGTTCTGTTAATTTATTCATCCTTTGCCAGCCTCTTCACTGACAGACATAAATCTAAGACAACACATATCATACAATCATACAAACATAGTGTAGCACCCACTTATGTATTTTGTTTCTGAATTGATGGGGCTCTTGCAAGGCACTTCCTGGTTTCTAGCCAACTGGCTGCTGCATAAGCCAATGGCCCATTCCTCTTCCTCTTACATTTTCTTTTTTCATTTTAACTCCCAGTTTGATTTGGCGTTCATGTACTCTGCAGAATCTCACATAAAAAAAAAAAAAAGTTCCTCACTGACTTTACCAAATGTCCCTATCATTTCACATATCCACTAAAAAGCCCATACACCTATTAGAACCAGCAGAGGAACAAAATGAAAATAAATACATAAATAAAAAAGGTAGAAATAATGGACAGAGCAATGTTATATCTTGAGTTTTATCAGTCAGTATATACATTCTGTCAGGTTTCAGGATAACAATCCAACAACAGGTGTAGGTTCTCAGGAAAGTATTAGACTAGCTGCCCATATAAGCCATTTTAAGCCAGCTAATTTCCCTTCAAAGGTGAGAATCAAACCCTGTACTTTGTGTATATAAACAAAAACCTTAATCATTACTCCAACCTCCACAGACAGTACTTTCAGTGTACTTTCATATGAAAAGTAATTGATGCAATACTTATTTTCAGTGGAAGTGTGGTCCTCACAATGGAATTGTCCAGTAACTTGTTAACTCATCTCAGACATTAGAACAAGAACACTCATCCATCTACTTACTTAACTGTATAAACTACTTGAAACATCAACAAGGTGTCTTTATTCCTCCCACAGGGAGGGTATCAGAGAGACAATCTCCTAGATCTGCTAGCTAAAGAGACTTTATTTAGCAAATCCTTAGTACTCTGTTTATTGTTAGTCCTGTCACCCTCTGTGCCAGAGGCGGGGCATCAAACTTGTTTCAAGCCTTCTGAATCAGGTCTGTTTTCTGGTAACTTGTTAACTTACTGACATGAAGTAATTTACTGGAAAACAGAATGGAAATTATGAATCAGAAATCATATGTTCATAATTTGAAGGTGGTTATTTATGCATGACACCTAACATAATCAAAACACAGTCATAATCAACTGAGTACTGAACAGACTAGCCAGCTGTATTTGTCTCTTTTTTCCAGCAGCTATAATTAAAAAGTAATAAACAACAATCTGGTTTACGTAAGAGAGTTACTAGGTTAGTAGGTTATAGCATATTGTGGTCAGAGGTGAATTAAGCAACATTTAAAACATGTTTAATAGGTTTACAAATGTAATCTATCTATATTGATATCGATACATAGATAGATAGATAGATAGATAGATAGATAGATAGATAGATAGATAGATAGATAGATAGATAGATAAACAAAGGAATTCAATTTTGACAATGTACCTTGGGCAGCCTTTTTTTCCAAAGGGTAACCTTGTGTCACATAAGCACATTTAAACATACAATAATAACACTCAGTCACAGTAGCTGCATCAATGTGGCTCTAGAAGGATGAGCCCCACATCTTATTATCAGTCAACCCTAGAAGCTACATCTAGAAATAGTAAACAGTAATGTGATATTTGGAGGGTGGGCCCTACAGCATTTTGTCAGTCTTCTAAATTCAGCATTCTTGTTGTAGGCACTGAGACTGAATCACAATTCAATGTACAGCCATATTGCTGTTTACTATTTCCAGCTGCAGTCACTAGGCTGGAATTTATATATATATATATATATATATATATATATATATATATATATATATATATATATACATACACAACACAAACCTAGCTACAAAGCTTCACTGGCACAATCTAGGACTAGCTCTTCATGGAATGCCAAGCATAAGACCATTCTTTAACCAGTAAACATATGTTTTGTTAATATAATTCAAAGCCCAAAACTAACTAACCTAAACAGTGACAATAAGTTGACAGGACAGAACAGATCATTACTGCTTCTGCTGAAATTTCAAAAGCTGCAACCAGTCAGTGGGTTTAATACCCCTACTGGCAAGTGACATGCCCCTTACCTTCCAGTCCCAAGGGGTATGTCACTCGCCTGTAGTGGAACTTTCACTTCCAAAATATATTTGTCTACAAGTTTAATTAACGGTTGGTTTATAGAACTATCGGTTCATAGCATTTACAAAGCAGAGACAGTCTATGGCCCATAATTACCTTGCCAAGACCACCATCACAGGAGTCTTCCTGCCTCCAGGAGGCTAAACAAGTCAGGCCTGGGATGAACTTATTGTTGGAACCAATCAAATTTTCCAGGTTTACCTTAATGGAAGCAGGGCATGAAGGTATAACTCTGTGATGTATTTAACAGAAGATTATTCTAGAGATGGTGGACTTCCTGAGAAATAAATTTGTCCCTCCAGTGTGTGTCATTTATTTAATAGTGAAGATTCAAGTCTTTAGTTTTATTGCTTTTAGAGCCATTTTTTGGAAGGTTATGAAACTAGGAAGGGATGTATTGTTAACAAAATGGAATCCTAGACATACATCACTACAAAGGATTCTATAAGAGCAGAGTACAGGGAGATGAGGCTTAAGCCTGCCTTGCTTGCCAAGTGTCTTTAGTATAGTGAAATTTTTAATTAGAAAACATTCAGCACTTTCTAACTGCATGACATGCTTGAATAGGTGCACAGACACACACAGACACACACACACACACACACACACACACACACACACACACACACACACACACACACACACACACACACACACACACACACAGACACATACACACACACACACACACACACACACACACACACACACACACACACACACACACACACACACACATACACACACACAAAATAGTTCTAATCCACACATTAACATCACTTTTTGTCATCAATTCTCCTTTTTTATTTGTGGTCCTTTATAGTCACGTGCTATATATATCTGCACAGATTAAGAAAACAATGTCATTAATTGCTTCATTTCCTTTTTTATTTGTTTACTTGTGCAGTTGCAGCTGCAGCATATATTTTTGTTTTTAGTAGTGGTAATAAAGATAAACATAATGATTTCCAAGAATAAAATCATAAAATCTGGCCAAACATCATTTATTTGACAATGGTAAAAACGAATTAAAAGAAAATAGAAATGCAAGCTCAAACTCTAGGATTTCACATTTGCTTTCAATAAATAAACACATTCCAATATGCTGCTTTTACAGAATTATTGTATTTCTTAATCAGTGTTCAACTGATATAAAAATTCAGTAATTACAATAAAATTATGCTATGTTAAGTTTGGCAGCTCTTTAACTCTCAGATGTTATTAATATACCAGGTCATTTAAAGAGAATAGGCTAATTGTAAGGCCTGTGAAGTATCATTTATTTTCTGTCTTATCAATAACAAAAACTAAGCGTCTTATTGGTGTTTTTTTTTTTTTTTTACTTTGGCAAGTAGGCAAGTAAAGGTCATGTGTAGTATTGGTTGCACTGTGTTGTTTATTTCAGTAGGGCTGCAATTTATCTAATGACTGCACATGCACTTATTCGCCAAGTGTATAATAGCAGTCATAGCATGCCCCTGCTTCAACCAGATATTGAGAAGTTTCATCTCTTCATACTGAAAAAACACTTTACTACTTCTCCAGAATATTTTGTTTTCACTGTTCCCATCTAGTGGGTGCATTACTTTTGTCTGTCATATGTTGCTGACTGTTGAAAATGTAAACAAATTTGATGATAAAGACATTGATGTAATAAACTAATTTTCCTTTATGTGTCCATGCTCTGTTATCAGCAATATACAGTTAGAAATGTATGTTTTTACTGTGAGGCATGTTTAAGTCTATCATTTCTGCATGTTCGTTAAAAACTGATGATGCAGTTTATTTGTTGATTTTTTTGAAGGTATCTACATGATTTTTGATCAGATATTAATTTTCTTTGGAATATGTCAGTCAGCAAGCTATATAATGGAAATAAAAGCTGGCAACTTGTTTAAGACACAGCTAACCACTTTGCATGAAAAATTATACCCTGTCATTCAGAGAATTTCTCTAGACCAATGCTAAATTCCCAGTGTGGGTTGGTCACTTAGAGTGGTAAAGAAACAGGGTACTGACACAATAACAAATACCTCATTATTAGTTCATTACCTTGTGTCCAAACTGAATGATCTGCTATCAGTACTGATCATGCTAGTGTTCCCCTAGAAGCCCATGCACCATGTTAGCAAAACCAGCCTCCCCCAGCACACACACTCACACATACACACATTTCCATTTACATACACACATGCACACACATGCAACTTATCAAAAACAAGTCTTCCTACACTCGTTCACACTCTCAGAAATACCTACCCTGTCCCACTCGCACATTACCAGACGCTCATATACATACATGCCCATAAATAGACACACACCTGCACACTCACACACACATACAACTTTTCAAAAGCAAGTCCTCCTGTACTCTTCCACACTCCCAGAAACATCCTCCCATTCACACACACACACACACACACACACACACACACACACACACACACACACACACACACACACATACACACACACACACACACACACACACACACTTGGCATCCTTTACATTATGTTCTGTGAGCACCCACGTCACATATCCAGACTAATGATCTCCTACCTAAGCAGAGTAGTGCAGCCACCCACCCAGGGAGGTAGACATGCAGACTCACATACACATACATATTCTGCCTCATTCATGTCTCTGCAGAGACACACAGTATATATAGGTGTATTAATGTCTCATGTCTCTGCCCCTCTCATAGCTTTATAATGCATTTAAGGTATTGTAGGATATCGTCTAGTTGACAAAGTTCGTAGAGAATGCATAAACCATAGTTGAACATCAGTATAATACCTCCCACATCCAAACCAGGAATATAGGAGAGCACATGTTCAGTCCAGTGAAATCACGGCTTCACTGACCAGAGAAATCCAGGGGGTACTGCAGCGAACCTCTGTTACACCTATCAGCTTGTCTTAGCAGGTGGTCTAGCCATCTCTACCAGGACCCTGGGTAGGTGTTTTGTGTCACTAGTGCAAAATGATATGTGTAGTGTGCTGTATAGACTATCCTGGGCAGTGCATGGTCAAGTCATAATGTGCATAAGATATCTCTACTTTCAAAACACATAAATGAAAGTTGTTTGGATCACAGCTGTTATCATTCATAGCAGTGCATGGGCATACACTGATAAATGGAGATGATGTGCTCAGTGGATGCAGGGATGTGTGACAGGGTAAGGGCTGTATTTGTGCTATAGATAACTTCCTCTTTTGACTGGATGAAAGAACCAACATGGGACTGTGCAGTCTTGTCAATGAAATCATGAGTTTTGGGGCAGGAACCACATGCCCATGCATTACAGTCCTGCAATATGTGAACATAGCTGGCCTAAAGGACCCCAGGGCACAGACAATTTGGAGATTGCAGAACAGAACCACTGAAGGAGACACATACAAGGTGGATCACTCAAATTACTCTGTGACATAGATGATGCCAGTTTGTGGTGTGATATATTGATGCCCCTAATGTGGATGTATAACCCCAGCCTTGAGGAACACTGCGATAAGTTAATTACCACATGGAGGTTGCCATAGATGCAATGCATGCCACCAAAGACCAGAAAGGACTAATCATGGCATCATTCCCTTGATGACACTATCTCCCAGACACTTTATTAATGATTGGGTGCCATCCTCCTGGAGGCCAAACACCACTACGGTCATCCCCAGTTGGGTAACTGCACACTCTGGCAAGTTTAGAGATCTGCACATCTGTTGATTGAGGCTGAGAGTATATCTAGGTCTAGCCTTAACAGTGGCCTGCACCTTAAACCAGAGATAGCCTGCTTTATGATGGATATCCATACATAAGATGCAATGTGCTCCCCTGCCAGCAAAAGCCCAGAAGTAGCTGTGTGAGATTTAGAAATCATAGGCAGATACAGTCCTGAAAGGAATGGTAAGCCAACATGCTGTACATTGCATAGGGTAGCAGATGTGGGAGAGAGTACACACTCACCCCAGGCAGTAGATGCAGGGCCACTCAAGAGGGAGAAGATGACATTGTGCACTGACACGATGAGTTGAATTGTGTGCTTGCATTTTCCTCATATCCTGTGCTGGTGCTACCCTTAGCCAGCTTTTATGACCCATTCAGTGGAAATTACATTATGCTCTGCCCTGTGAGTGTACAATGCACAAAGTATCAGAGTAGCAATGTTCACCTTTTAAAATGTGGTGCTCTATGGTGCTCATGCAAATGAAAGGTAGATGAATGCTGACAATTATCATACACATATCTGTGCTGTCATTCCTCTGAATATGAACATCCAAGGCACCTATAGAGAACATAGGAAGTAGTCAGTCTGTACTCTCTGATGTCAGTCTTGGCAAAGTCATTGGGTAAAATATGCTTTTTGGCTGCTAAACTGGCTTGTCGCTATGTGAGTTACACATTGCCTGGCCACTTCCAGAGCCCATGTCCATGCATCCAGTTATAATCCTTATTCCCTCACTTTACACATGTAGCATTGGCAAGAATTAGTTATGATCTTTGAGGATTGCAATGTAAGACAGGCACCCTCCAGCTGAAGTCCTTTTCCACTGCGATATTATTTGCTTTCTGTGAGCCCTATCTTATGTTGTTGATATGCTTTCAACCTTCCTGTGTTTTGAGTCACTTTCAATCTACAACATAAACATTGTTTGCCACTGTATCCCACATGCAATCCTGTAGACCATGTTGCACCTCCACAGGGCTATTTTCTGTAGAATTGCAACTTTTGCACTTTTGCATAGCCAGACTGTGCATCAAGCTGCACAGATGCATCCACTACTGCAATTTCATTGCTGCATATTTTGAGCCACTATAGTCACTAATAAATGCTAGCTTGCATCATAGGTATATGCTAATGAGGCCAGATTCTGCAATTTACTATGAATCTGTATGTTTCTAAAAAGCAAATCTGTGATAAAAGTTGCACACACGTTTGGCTGCACTAACATGCAGTTCATGCCCAATTGTGCTGGCATGCTGTGTTTGTGTAAATTTGTGTGTCTGTGTGTGTGTGTTGTGTGTGTGTGTGTGTGTGTGTTGTGTGTGTGCGTGTGTGTGTGTGTGTGTGTGTGTGTGTGTGTGTGTGTGTGTGTGTGTGTGTGTGTGTGTGTGTGTGTGTGCGTGTCTATGTGTTTGCCCATCAAACTACATCACAGCACAAAGTTATACTACCCATGATTCCAAGGCCCGTGTTACATCTGCCAGTGATAGTGCTGCATGGACAACACCTACTTATTGTGTTTAAGAGATAAAAATATTAATAGTTTTCCTATACTAACAGTTCACTGAGCAGCTGTCGGGACAATATGCATTTCCATTTGCAAGCTTTATGAATGTTATGAAGTGACAAATGAGCTGACCAAGGAGACCAACATCTTCTGGACAGGAGACCAGTACAGACAGTCATACAATGACATGTGCCACCTCCATCCTGAACATCCCAAGGTCAGATGACCCAAGATGAGCCAGGAATGCCCTGAAAGGAATAATAAATGTTTCCTGTTTTTTAGTGTGTGTCATACTGTAGTTAGTGGCATTTTTTTTAATTTTGCAGATCTGTTTCTAAAAGGATTACTTTCCCCTGACAGAACTCAGGGTATACCAAGTTGGCTGCTCTTAGTGACGTTCTGTTATGTTGTGTTTGCTGCTCTTTGCATCTGCCTTTTGTTGTACTGCTGTGTTGTTTTAGGAGCTAAAATACATAGATGTTCCCTTGGAGGTTGGAACCACTATTTCCTGCTTCTGCTTCATTTAACATAGTTAGTAGCTGAACTGCTTCTGTTACACTGTACACACATGTAGTAATATAGATTAACTTCCTCCCTAGGAGTACTGCGTCATGATTTTGCTGCATTGCACAAATACATGATCTGTCAGGGGCTGTGGGCACCATCACAAGATTCTGCTTTTTTGAACATACATGTGGAGTGTAGCATTACAATAATCTGTGTCTCAGTCACACTTGCATGAGATATGTCATGGTTTACATATATGCCTTATTTCAGTACAGAGTGAAATGATATTTCTGCTAGGTACCATTGGAGGCTGAAAGGAATCATGCCAAAATGTAGTTAGCAGCATCTTATTTCTGCAACTCTACTGTGTATGTTGCAATTACTATGATTCTTATTAAGTAAAGGAACTTTTCTCTTCTTTTCTGTTCTCTTGATGTCTCCATTCTGTAGATCATAATGACTCATTCCTGATTGCAATGGACTGTATGAGCTGCAGGCTTACTGGTCGACTACATTAGCCGAGGCTGCAGCTGAGGTGGATAAGCAGGTTGGAAGTACCTTGCCGGTGGGATTGCAGTCAATTACAGGCAAGTAACACACTCATTCACTTTCCCTGACACAGCCTTAACTGGAATGTGTGTGGGAGAGAAGGTGTGTGAGTAGGGAGCTACATACCACATCACCATGCATCAACCTGCCTGCAGTGGATTTCAGACTCTCTGGACCAGCTAGCTGATGCCATCAGTTCACCAGTGGCAAGCATGGCTCAGGCAACTGACTACCTTGACTCAGAATCTCCATTATTATGGCCAAGTAATATTTTTATGGGGAAGTACACAGCTAGAATGTTGCTGTACCTTACCATGTACCAACCATTTGTCTACCCCCAGTTTTACTGTTGCTGCATGTCCCATGTTTCCTTCCTTTGAGATTGCTCATAAAGCCTCATTTGTCTGTGCTAGTCCATATGTTTTTCTGTCCCTATTGTCCACCCTCCTTATTATATCCCACTCATGCTATTTATTTTCTCTTCTCTTTTTACATTTCTCTTCAGTGATTGCAAAATGGGGGACTTTCTGCCTCCCAAAAATGTACCCTAATGTCTTTCCAGACCTGCTTTATCTTATTGTGCTCCTGCAGTATGTTGATCTGCTTGTTATATCCCTTTTCCTACTTTGCTCTACTCCCCTTTTCACACCTTGTATATTAGAATAAAGTGTCTACTTTCTGTGCATCTGCTGGCACTTGGCAGGCCTCTCACATCAGTTGCACGCTCATTTTTCACAGTTCATAGCTAATATTATCTGCTGTAGCTTATACATATTCCCATGACTAATGAAATGTTGTCATTGTTTGTTCTTGGTTGTATTAAGCTGAGTTACTTACAGCACATCTTTTCTGCCTCATCTACTTCCTTGAAGTGCAGCTGTCTACCCATTCTTGTGATGTGTACCATTTTTGCTATCCATATCTACTTTATATTTTAAATTATTCTCTTTATGTGAAGAAAGTCTACCATTATAAAAATGTATTTCTGTGAATGCTGGCTGTTGTTTAACAGGTTGTCAGTAAGCACAATTTGTGTAGTCTCAAAGGTAACCTTACTTTTAAATATATGAAAACTTCCACTGTAGAACTCTTTATGAAGTTTAATTTAAGGAAATGCAAAAATTAATTATTTCATATTTTAAGGGACATTATTAATATTCCCCAGTGATAAAAGGAAACAATGCTGTATCATATTTTACTTGCAAATATGCAATTCCATTTTGGAATTTTCTGAGAAATATATTTTTATATCATCTTACCAGCCTCTTCTTATATTTACCCCAGTGCATGGAAGGCATGTATAGCTGCATTTTCACATATATAAGTGAATTAAAGCCTCATGACTAAGACAAGAGTACCTGGATGAATGTTGACTATCACAGAAAAGGTCTTTATTCCATGTTAGATCAGTAACCCACATACCGCACAGAAGCAAACCTTGCTGAGTACCTTCCAGTCATTTCCATATCCTTGCATGTACTGCAGTGCTATAAAAATTGTGGCCTACAGCATTTTTAACATAGTTTATTTATGCAAACCATGGCACATTTTGTCTTAAAGAAATATCCATAGCATTAATATTACTTGTAAAAGCAGGTAAATTGAGATTACTAACCATCAAAATCTTCTGCTTTTACTGTTTAAGAAATAGCATACTCCTGACCTCAACCTGGGGGTAAAGAGAGTATGGTAGCCCCACTTTTGTGCATTATTATTGAAAATGTCCAGTCATGGAATTATTCACGGTTCTTATTTTTAATGTCAGGACATAAAGGATATATTTTACGTGGGTGAACTATATGGTTTAATTGTAATGTTAAACGTATTTTAATGTTTACTTTACTGCAGTGTGCTTCTTTACATCAAGCTGACTATTAGTCACTAGGGCCAGAAATGTATATAATTGTGAACATGCCCCAAGCTAGGCATTCTTCATTGTGAAGTACAGAACTTTTAAATAACCAAATTATTGTGTAAATATCCTGAGATAAAGAAACTTCACAATAATAAAATAAATCCACTATATCATCATTCCAGTTATACAAGTGTTTCAAAGAGAGAACACATGGCATTGTTTGTAGGTGAAAAACTGAAAACTCCTCCATCAAATGTTGAGTCCCATATTAGAGACTATTTTTTTTCATGCATAATGTTGCTGATTTTATGCCTAAATATGCATCTTTTTTTCACAGAATACTCTGCAGCCAAAAACATGTTCACTTTTAATGGTGTTTGATTGTCGTGAGGCACCTTATAAGAAAACAAGCATGGATAAACTGGAAAGAGTACAGCAGATATATACCAAGGGCATCTTTGGATGTGAAAATTTAAGTTATTATGAAAGACTAAAATATCTAAACTTGTACAGTGTCTCTTATAGATATTTAAGAAGAGATCATATTCAGGTATAAAGGGCATTTAGAGACAACTACCTCTGGGAATGTTTGTAGTTATCAAAAAGTACTAGAGAATCATCAGATAACCTACGCAGAAGATTCTATAGGATTGAGAAGTATACTAATTGGTTCTCTGACATAGTAGCTGATGCTTGGAAAAGACTACCAAATTACATTAAAGCAAGTACTAGTTTAGATATTTTTAAGAACAGCCTGGGTACTTATTGTAGGAACAAGTGTGTTGGTATATTGGCAAGCTAGAAGGGCATTAATGCCCATGCTTGAAATAATTGTATATATATATATATATATATATATATATATATATATATATATATATATATATATATCCTATTCTGATACTTCCTTTTATGACCTAACTATATACTCTTAAGTCTGAAACACAGAGCCTGTTAAAATGAAAACTTTTACTCTGTTAAAACAGAATGAAACTTTAACACTGTTTTAAGTAGCTTATATTCCCTTTCATAGCAGCCAGTTACAGGTAATTCTTATTTTAGAAAACAATTAATGAAAGGAAATGATATTAAGGTCACTATTGTTAGAGTGATTTATGAAGAAATTATATATTGGCTGGATAAGGCCAGTTCTAACCCAATAAGATAGGATAATTGAAGCACCAAAAGAGAAATTGGCTAGGCCTAAAATGACCCACAAGGGCAGCTAGTCTAGCGTTTACCTATGAACCTATGATGGTGAGCAACATGGGAAGACCTTTTCCAGTACAGAAACTGTAAACTTTTTAAAACCCATACAAGAACAAAATTGGGACATACAGAACAAAGGTCCACATGGCCCACCCCAGTGCATTGCAGATAATTCTGTGTTGGCAAGGAATAACCATGGGATGGTTCCGAATAGCAACTTTTGATTCATCAAAAATGTAATAACACTGGCTGCATGTTCCACACAGTATAAGGAGATGAAGTGACCATCCTTCGCTCAAAGAATGGATCAGTATTGTTCAATGATTTTAATATGGAAGAAGGTATGGTGCCACATTAATTAAGACAAGGAAATACCAGAAATCCTGGACCAATTGTTTTTAACAATGGAACACATGCCACCAGAATCCAAGGAATGATATAAGGCCAAAGAGAATGCTTATTCTAGAGATGTTGGATAAATGTTTTCTCAAGATAGGTATTTAACAATCTGCTGTATCTGATCAGATAAAATCATTGACTTCCTCCAACAGGTTGTTAGTGTAAGCATGAGCAAGAAGCACATTCTTAAGCAAAGTACATTCCTTAATAACATTTTCATCCTTTGATGTAATTCGGGAAAGATGAATAAATTGTACTTTCACAATACTCCCTTTTTTTTGAAAAAATGAGCACTGCAAAAATGTAAGAAGTTGTTGAAAAGTCCCCTTCCTGTATGTTGTAGCCTCATAATGGCTGTTAGCTAACTTCTTATATAAATATACATCAAGGAAAGAAATATCCACATATTGAATGATAAAAGAACATTTGAGAAAGAATGTAGTAGAACCAAGGTATTGAAAAAATTGGTTAAGTCCATCCAAGTCGCCACTTCAGACAACAGAATTGTTATCCAAGAATAGAAGACATACCCCGGATTTATTAATCTTCTCTGCAGGACTAGCTTAGTTCTGCACAGAAGCAGCCATTTAGGAGCAGGATGGCAGCGCGCCATGCATATTAATGAGGTGTGCTGCCTGAGCTCCTAATATTACACGGAGCGTGTAAAAGTGCAGAGGG
Source organism: Protopterus annectens (assembly GCF_019279795.1). NCBI lineage: Eukaryota > Metazoa > Chordata > Ceratodontiformes > Protopteridae > Protopterus > Protopterus annectens. Next base: position 1,503,836,797 of record NC_056728.1, read on the forward strand.
CGTGTCTGAGAGCAGAGCTCTCAGAATATACACGCCCCCACAATGAAGAACAGGAGAAAGGCCCAAGAAATGAGCAAGACAACTCATAGGTGTCCGCATATCCCCACCAACATTCCCCTGGTGTACAAAAACAAGTAAATGCAATTAAAATGACAAACCTGTATTTCTTTATTTTTTTAAAAATCTGATTAAACCTAACGGTAGGTGCACAGGTGTGCCCATTGCTTAGCTACGGTTAATGCAGCTTAAATGGCTGAAGAGGATAAGAAGGAAGATATATGCAACTGAAGCTGCATAGCAATAGTGTAGTGAGCAGGCACTCCCGGTTCGAGTCCCACTGCAGCACATTCCATTTTCCATGGCAAAGCACGTTACGATAAATATTTTTGTTGCATAACCCACTAAATAACATATATTTGTGAACTGGAGTACTGCAATAAATGCACATTTGAGGTGTCAGTGTCATAATGAATAAAGCACTAGTAAGCAGGTTTAAGCACCAATAAGCAGTAGTAAACATATTTAAGCACTAGTAAGTAAGTTTAAGCCCGTTTTTGCAGGGGTAAGCAAAGAGCACACAGGTTAAGCAATTTTGAAGCTAACTCTCTGTAAGCATATGTAACCGGAGGTTAGCATTGCTTACTCTTGCCCAAACCCAGGTAAACCCACTTACAAATGCTCAAAATTGCCTTAATCACTGTGTATCCAATGGCCCTTATTCTGCTCATCAACAAAAAAAAAAAACAGCCTTGCAGGTCTTGAACCCAGGACTCTATACACTATAGTCACAGTAGTTAACCACCAAGCCATCACAGCAGTGTAAAAGAATGAGGTATCAGCAAACAAGTCTTCACTATAGTAAAATCAAACTGAACCTGTGAAGGAATCAGTATACAGACATATGTTCCATAACCCACTACATAACATAAATATGTGAACTGGAGTACAGCAGTAAGGCCAGAAGTCAGGTGTAATTGTAATAGAGTGCTGAAGTCCCCAATAAAACACAAGGGCCCCATACAGTGTATGTACACATGATTCATGGATGCCAGGCATACATATAAGATGTAATGTATCCTGACTAATTGTCTGCATTCTCTTTTGCCATTTTCTCTATCCTGCCTCCCCTCACCTTTTTAACAGTACTTACCCCTGGGTAGCGGTAACTGTTTTAAATTATTGTTGCAAATAGGAGATGAAATAACTGCGAACATATTGTAAACAACCTCACATATCTTAATGTAAGAGTATCTTATTCCTTTCAAAGTTTTTGTATTTCTTAATTAGCATACTTCTCTTTAGCTAAGGCTCTCTAATTATTTTTAACTATTTTTTTCTTTATATTTGTGTAAATAATTCTTTTGAATATGGTGTTTGCTTAAATAGTATGACTTTGTAACTACTGTTCTCTCATTTATTTCTGTCATATTTTTTATTTTTTTTCTCTTATAATTGTGCATTATAAACTTTTAAATGTCACTGTGGAGCTTTTCTCTCCGGGCCTCTGCTGAAAATGGAAATATGTCCAGTTGGACTAGCCCGGTTAACAAATGTAAAATAAATAAATAATAAATAAATAAATAAATAATGAATAATAAATCAATGCCAAAAAGGAAGTACAATGCAAAGTCAAATGTAAGCAATGCTAAACATTGCACAGGCCAGCTTAGGAGGTGCAAGCAATGTGTAGGCCAGCTAACTCAATGTGCCCAGTGATATATCCCTTTAAACAATGCTAGGGTAAGCAGGTTTACCCATAGCTTAGCCTTTTCAAAACTGGCCAATCATGAAAGAGTGCTGGAAATCAGCCCTACTTCAACCCAAGAGGCGGGAATAAATCTCATAACTGGTTGCAGTTTCCCTTGCAAGCACTATGTCAGGAAGGAGAGAGGGTATGTGCTTTTAGGCACAGTTCTGGTGCATCCAGGAGTCCAGAGACATGGCAGGACTCCTTGTCAAAGACCATGAAAAACATTCAAGTAGAGCTGCAGGGCCAGTACCAGGGCTTCCAATATAAGGCAGATGCCTGGGACCGTCTCACCCGTGACCTCACCAGTGCCACTGGCATATCCTAAACTGGTGAGCAGGTCAGGCATCACTATGCCAACCTGAAGTGGCTTAAGGGGGACCTCTTGGAGCAGTGGATCCAAGAGGCTAGAATGGCAGGGGATGGCCCAGCTGTGTGTATCACCCCACTAATTGTGTAGTAATTGCCAACTCCTGTATATCATGAATAGGTATGGCTAAATATTCCTCTTATGTCCTCCACAGCTGCAGTCGAGTGGGCCGTGAACCAGGAGGCCCATGGCAGTTGCCTGGAGAGGTTGCGATGCAAGGCAGGTCACTAATACTCTTGCATGTACTGTCATAAGAAATAAATCTAAAAGTATTAGTAAATTAATTGCCTGTATAACACCTGTATTGTTTAAGGCAAGTACTGCATACACCAGAGAATATGGCAGGAAAAGACTCATATACTATGTATTTAAATAAAAGCGTAATAGCCTGACAATAAAGATCTAACTGCTGGACTGCATGTGTATACTCTGGTATCATATGGTAATGTAGATTTGCATTCACATAATAGTACTGTTGTAATATGCACTGCTACCCACACCATGCAGCATAAATAGAATGTGTAGGAATGCCTGTATATGTCTGGTGTAATCCACAGAGGCCATTTTGTACAACTGAGAGACACATAGACAGAAAACAGGGAAAAGGCAGACAACAAAACCCAAATAGCACATGCAACTGAAATGTGAACTGTTTGTTTAGCACACACAGCCATGGTTCAAATCATGTCGGTGGTAGTAGTCTGCATACAGTATCTTACCCTACAACTGTACAGATATGTCCAGAATGTCCAGCAGAGTGGCCCATATCTGTTGCCTGTCAACCTGTCCCCCTGGGAAATCAGTGGGATTATCCAAGACATATAGGCAGCAAACAGGAAATACAACTGATTGACACACATCTGTGAGAACAAAGCTGGCACACTAGCAACTCCCCAAAACCTTATTAGACTAAGAAGCCACATATGTCCCATTTACACCCCAATCTTGTCAAGCTGTGGCCAGAGTGTGTACAGTAACAGAGTGAGATGTACGTGCATAATACTAATGTGGAATAGGGTACTGTGTGTGGTAACATTCAAGTAGTGCTAACAAACATTTCTCATACAGGTCTGGAATGATACCCTGTACTGGTACTGTTTACATTGGTATTGTATGGCATTGTGACTGATACAGTTGTTCTGAATAATGAGGTATTACTTATCACTGTCGCCCACACTGTCCTACTAAATATAACTGTCTAGGAAATCTGTATAAAAGTGTTGTAATACAAGGTCAGAATGTCAAAGCACAGGAGAATTATAACACAGAAAGCAGATAGGAGATATAAAGCATTATCTATATAGCACACACAACTCTGATGGACATTAGTTGTAGCAGACACAGCCATGGTCTGAATCCTGGGAGTGGAAGTAAGCTGCATACAGAATCATACCCCACAACTGTACAGATAAGACCAGAATGTCCAGTATATGGGCCCATATCTGCTACCTGTCCCCCTCTCCCCTTGGTAGGTCTGTGGGATGATTCCAGATGTTTAGCCAGCAAAAAGGGAATAAAAATGATTGTCAAACATCTATGAGAACAAACCTGTCACTGTAGCAACTCCCAAAACTGTTAGGAGAGTAATAAGCCAAGTATGTCCTATCTACACCCCCATGTTGTTAAGCTGTGACCAGAGTGTGTATAGTAACAGAGTGAGATGTATGTGCATAATACTAATGTGTAATTTGAAACTTTGAGTGGTAACATTCAGGTAGTGCTAACAAACATTGCTCCCACAGATACGTCAGATACGAAGACTGTGCTGAGAAATAAAAAACATTATACCCTGTACTGGTATTGTTTACTCTGGTATTGTATGGAATTGTGAGTGTTGCAGTTTCTCTGAATAATAAAGTATCACTGATCACTGTCACCCACACCGTGCTACATAATATAACTGTGTAGGAAAGCATGTACATGTGTGTGTCAAGTCACTGAAGGTTGAAAAGGGCAATAGTCTAGATATGTCCTGGTACACCTGCATGTGGTCAACACATGGCTAGAGTCTGTGCAGAAAGAGTTGCATAGCTATGTGCACAACATCAACCCAGAATCTGGGAGCATGTGTAAAAACAGTTAGTGTTAACAAACATTCCCTCCATGGGTACACCAGGTAAGATGTGTATACTGCAGGTAAAATCAGTTCAGGTATAATGATGACAACAGCATATGACTGTCCAAACTAAGGCTATAGGGTAGTGTAGTAAGACTTTTAAGGTACAGATAACAGCACTGACTGGGAAAGTACTGTGGACTACAGGAATATACTAGTTGTTAATTGACATCTTTCTCTCCCCCCACCATATCTCCAACAATAAACAACATACCCACCCAACCAGTATGTAATGACTCCAATATTCTGATAATGTTCAATTGTTTGATAAATATTTTAATTGTTCCCGTGCATGTGCTATATTGAATTATTCCAACATTGGTGACATGGTGCCATCAATGTACCTGCATGCTGTTCTTATTACCACTGTGGTACCATATATGCATGTATTCTGTTTGCTATGCAACTGTTCCGTATCTGGTGTCTGGGTTAAAGGGAATATCTATGCATGCTGTTATACCTAACCCTGGAATGTGTTGACTATTACTAACCCATATATGATGATAAAATCTGAACAGTATAGCACGTTTCCGAAGGCTGGTCCCAGCAGACCCACCATTCCCACGTCAGCTGGCCGTGGCACCAGGCACCAGCATGTCTGGAGCCCAACGCAGGACCACCATGTCCATTGGTCCTACACCACCTTCAGGTGGAACCACCTCAGGGAATGGGGCTCACCCCCCCGGCAGTGGGCACAGACAGGAACCTGTCACCCATCGCCAGGTCCGGGCCATGGTGCATAGCCAACTCAACCAGCAATTTGGTGATATGCTATGCCAGCTCGAGGGCCATGTGTCATGATTAGAGGGTCAGCCTGGCTCTGCAATTCAGCCCCCAGCACAGCCACCTTCGGGGCTATGAAGGTGCAGTGGTGACTGCCCATGGGTGGGGACCTCAGTCACACTGTGTCCACTAGGGGGCTCATGGGCTTCTGATTTCCCAACACCCCTCTCCATCAAGGTGTTTACCCCCTATATGTATAACATACCACACCTGTATGCGTCTTGTTTGTCTTGTCTGTTAACCTAACCAACTGACCTCCCCAAATATACCTACTATCCCTCCCCAACATCTAACTCTCAACTAAAAAAAATAAAAAAGGGCAATATGCCCCCCCAAAAAAACTTGCCCCATACATAGCAGTCCATTCCACACACATGTCAACTGGACACATGTAATCTTGTCTAACTGGCATCACAACTTATTATTGTTGTCCTCACCCCCCCCCCCAGAGGATTGAGTGTCCAAATCTACCTCCAAATTCAGTGTATATGCACAGCTGTTGCTGTAGAAGAAATGGGCAGCTATGGATCTTCCCTACACCCATCCTGCACATCCATAGCTATTTTCCTTACTGTCTTGCCCTCTTTGTTCCCCTTATTCACCACTTTCCTATCGACCCTTTTTTCTTTTCTTTTAAAGAAATTAGTGTGGGGGTAAGCGGGAGTAAGCACTTTTAAGCAACAGTAAGCTGGTTTAAGCCTGTTTGCATGGGGATAAACAATGCCTACACTGGCTAAGCAATTTAGAAGCTGAGTATAAGAAACTGTAACAGGAAGTTAGCAGTGCTTACCTCTGAGCAAACCCATGCAAACCCACTTACAACTGCTCAAAAGTGCCTTAATCACTCTGTATCCAATGGCCCTCATTCTGCCCAGCAACAAAATAAACAGCTTCTACAAGGGTCAAACCCAGGACACTGCTCACCATAGCCAAAGTGATTTACCACTAAGCCATGTGAGATATACATAATTCTGATGTTTTCACAAACATATCATCCAGCCCAGTCATTCAACAGTACAGGAAATGTATTCCAACATGTAGATGTATATGTGTGTATATATATATTAATATCTAAACAGATGCAACATATCTATATATGAATATATATACATATATACATCTATATGTCTAAATATATACAGCAAGTTATATATATATATATATGAGAGCAGGTATATATATATATATATATATATATATATATATATATATATATATATATAGGTATATACGGACATACATCTATAGAAAACAATGGGTACATAAAAACATATATGTCCACATGCACCATTAATGGGGTTGAGAGGCCCCAAACAACATACGTCTTGTACGAATAGGTATGCCCCCCCACAGCCAAACACGTCCACCCTGCAATACACTACCAAGTGTTGCAAATCCCATAACCAGGACTTGACACGACATGGGCAGAAGATGCTAACAGCACTCCATCCCACCTGTATGATGTCAGGCTGGTATCAGTAACATATCATGCAGTTCAGTCTGGCTCCATGTACAATGTGGAAGTTATCAACATCCCTAGGATACATATATACAGACACTTATATGCAGATACAGATATATATATATATATATATATATATATATATATATATATACACACACATATATGTAACTACACATACACATGCAGAGATATGTATAGTAAGATACATATGTAGAAGGTGTACACAATATGGAACAGCCACTATGCCTACAGTTAACACCTTAACAACTGGACACTGTATGAGCCACCCATACAAATGACTATCGTTGCCTGCAACATATACCCACATGGAGATCAAAGGATATAACACCACAAACATCTTTGCATAAATGGGAAACCTTTATTTGTGTACTATTACAGTTGTATATGCCATGTCATACAGCTGTTTAGACACTGACATCCATATAAACAGAGCTATATGACTACAAAACAGTTATACTAATATAGTAGTCTGGAAAGGTTCTGTCCAGGCCGGGGCCTTCAAATAGTACAATAGTAAAGACAGACTGGGCCACAGGATACCAAACAATCAACAGTAAGTAATGCAGACGTATAGTTCAGCAGCCTCTATCTACACTCTGTACACAATCCCTATGTGGTAAAGACCTCAGTTGACACAATGGGATGTAACTGTTACATAACAAGGCATAACTGACATCATCACAAGCACACTGACAAACAGAACAGTCTGTATGACAGGATGCAGAAGGCCTGCATTAACCCAATTTATTTAATTATTTTAAATATAGGTGAATTGTATGGTAATGTACATCCAGATACCTAAAGGTAGCTCACCCTGATACCCCCACATCTTGTAACAGCCTGGGTTAGTTAAGGTGCACCCCCCCCCCAGACTCAATAATACAGGGCCGTATACCACTGTTACATACACTGGCCTCTGGAATGCATAAGAACACACATGTATTGTGTAGGTGAAGCCCACACATATATGGCACCAACCCCACCATATGTGTGGGGGACACAACAGCAGTGGACTGATGGCAGGAATGGCAGCATGACATACTCACAGCCCACTACAGAACATCCCCTAACAGCATGTTATATATGCAAAGCTTGGTATGTAGGTGGAGGACAGAGACTGGAACACAGGCCTATATGTGTAAAACTGTTGTCATACACTAAGCAAGTCACTGGTGTTACTGGATAGTCTGCAACATACCCTTAGTGTGGGACTTGAGGCTAGAAACATAAATGTATGTAGCCATGTACTGATAGCACTCAACACACACACTGCCAGTGAAATATCTGACACAGGACCTGTGTGGTGGACAGACAAAACATAATAGGCACACCTCAGGCCATCAAGAGGATAGGCCAACAGTTGAGAGCTATGCAGGCAGAATTCATTCCAAGGTAAAGAAGTATGTACACACAAACCCTGTAACACCAGTACTATACAAAGCATACCACAACTCTACTCACTCTCTGTCTGTAGTTCTGGAGCATCCTACAAATATGTAGCTGGCCTGAGTGTGCAGGTTCTCCTGGAAGAGGTATTGCTACCTGCTGTCTGTAACACTGATGCCCACACACAGTAATGATGTCCATCACACAGGAAAAGTAAAGGGACCACACCCACATGATGTAGGGATGTGTAGTAGGTGGTTGCCATGACAGTGGTAATTGGAAGTACTACACAGCAAGCTGCATGCAGTTAGCAAGTGGAGGACACTGATTGGTGCAGAGGCCATCACCTGATCATGTGCATCACCTACTAAAGCAATGCTGCAATCTATTCAAAGCAACTCAATCCATTTACTGGAAAGAGAGACAGAGACAGAGAGAAAGAAAAAAAACAAAACAAAACAAAACAAAAAGCGTAAGGCAAATGCAAAGTAAAAGCCAAAGGAAGAACAAACCATTCTAACATCCAGTAAACCATCCAGAACTGACATCATTTCCACAACAGGTATGTGAAGTATATATGCATGTAATTGAATGTAGTACCTGGTCCATAATAATGGGATAGATGATGTGGAATGATTTATATGTGCCATCAGGTGTTGTTGTAATGATGTTCAACTGAACAACTGCTATGGACAGTAGTGCCTGTCCTTGTGGGTAGTGGGCCATAGCCGTCAACTGTGCAGATCAGCACTGACTGACAAGATGTAAGCCATCATAGTGTGTGCTGTGTAATGGGATGTATGTATATTGTGTGGAAGTAATGTCATTATGATGGACACGTGGGACCCACAGCCCACCCCTTGCAGGATACTCAGGTTAATCTGTAATGTAGCATGCAGGAATGCTATAGGTGTGTAATAGGGTTACCTGCAATCTGGTCCTACATATACACCCTTAATGTCAGGCCGTGTCCATATGTGGCGCCTGTCTGTGTTGTAGCAATGCAGAACAGTGCAGCTGTGCAGGAAGGTGGTGTGTGATTGTGGAACTGATGTCTGATTGTACCCCACATGTAGGTATGCATATGTGTACATATGTACACATATATAACATATAAAGAAATATATATATATATATATATATATATATATATATATATTTATATATCAGCATGTATGTCCACAGATATACAGATACCCATGTGTAGACATATATATGAGCACATATATGTAGTCCCTGACACAGGGACACTCCCGGTGAACAAATTTAAATAAAATAAAATAAAATAAATAAATAGACATATATATGATCACATATATACATCACATATATCTACACATATATAGATATATACCTATATGCACATGTCTACATATATACAAACACACACACAAACAAATATGTATGTAAATACATGCCCCCTATATTACTACCACCGTGATGCATGCTATGTGTGAGGCAACAGCACACATACCAATACACACAGATATCTACAGCTGGCAGTGTGTGCAATATGGATGGGTATGTCACATGTTAATCCCTTGTTGGGACCACATTGCTCTCGCCCGTGAAGTATGCAATGGGAATATGGGGAAGTATGGCAGGTATAGTTGTGGAGGTGGTCAGGGTTGGTAGATATAGAGGACAGTTTACAGGGGTGGTATGTGACACATGTGGTGGGTAAACACCCTGGATGGTGTGTGTGGTCTGTGATATGAATGCCCCATGGGCCCCAATATGGGCACAATGAGAACAAGCCTCCCACTCACTGCAACTCACAACAGCAGTCCACGTCCTGAAGGTGCCTGGCCTGGAGGCTGATCAGGAGGAGCGTGTCAGCTATGTGAATGTGTACTGGGTGCCTCAGAGTGATGTAGCACACCTGAAATGTGTTTGTGGAGCCTGGTATGGAACAGACCCTGGACCTGACCTCAGGGGACAGGAAAGTGTCTGTGTGTGCCCCCGGGGGGGGCGGCAACATCCCCTGGGTTGGTTCCACCTGATGGTATTGCTGGACCAGTACATGAGGAAGCCCCAGGTTGGGACACACATGTGATGTGGCCAGGTAATATGGGCAGATGGGTTTGGAGAGGTGGACCTGCTGGCCAATAGAACATATGCATGTTATTGTGTCACTGTTATAGAACATATGTTGGTAGTAATAGTCTACACAATCCCAGAACATGTCCAACAGCATGCATAGATATCCCAAATAACACAGAATGTCAGATATGCAACAATCACAAAGCAGCCATACCACAGGCATATATGGAACCATAACTGCCCTGGCAATGGTTTGCAGGTGAATAGTTTTTAACAGGCCAGCAATTATAGTGTACACACAGGGAACATGGCTACAATCACATAGCAGAAAGTGTGAAACAATACAATTTCTGTCCCACTGGCAGGTAAGCTGTAGCCATACCTAATGAGTTGTATGTACAGTTTGTTGAATCTGATATGGTGGGGGGAGGGTGACAGAGATGTGTATTATGAACTGTGGTAACCTTGCTGGATGCGTTGCTCAGACCTGTTTCCATCATTTATGTCTTTCAGCAAAGATGTCACATGCACGCTTGGCTACCTATTCAACAGCTGAGAATGATGTGCTTATCACACACCTAATCAAGCACTACCCAATTTTGTTTGGCAGGGCTGCCCATAAACAGTAGAAGTGGACAGCTCTGTGGAATGACTAAGTCCACAGGGTCAATGATGTCAGACTGCACAACCACAGTTATGAGGAGGCCCGGCATCATTGTACTGACCTACTTTGCAATGCCCGTCGGCATGCTGCTGCAGTCTGGGGAAATCACCTCACCATAGGGGGACCATGCCATCCATCCCCCTGACATGTGTGGAGGAGCTCCTGGCCAGCCTCGTGGCATCTGCCCGTCTGGCCAGCCACCAACCACTGGACACCTTTGTAGAGGTGTGTGGCACCCACACACCGGCTGAGGACTGTGCAGGTAAGGACACAAGGCACATCAGTAGACCACTGTTGCGAATACATCTGAATTGGTACAGGTAGATCATGCATATCTGACATTCATAGATATATTGTGTTGCTGCATTGTAGTGATAAACAGATGTCCTGATGTGGTAGTATTGTAGAAATGTACCATTTAGGTATTGTAATACTGCACCCACCCTGTAGCACTGCCACAGGTGTGGCCACTGACATTGCATCTCTCACCCTTTTATGTAGGACCCTCTGGGATACCACCAAAGCAGCAGCCTGTAGCTGGTGAGTATGGTTTATGTAGATGATTGCCAACATACCGGGCATGTAATGGCAATGGTATATTCCATGCACACATATAACACACCGACCCTGAATGCATGCTGTACATGTGCACGTATTGTTGCTGTGAAATGCATGGTGTCACAGGGTTGATCATGATGGGGTATTGGTAGGGTATGTCAGACACATGCATGATAATTAATGTCCTGTCATTACATAATGTGTCCACAGGGATTAACATACTGGTGGGAGACATGGTCTACAGTATGGACATGTTCAGAACAACACCCATATACAGTGCAACACCAGTGTATATACCTGTAGGACAATGGAAACTGCTGCAGAGATACTCTATGGCATAAGGCATTACAGTAGTCCACATTAGCAGCTGGGTCTAGGCTGTAACATGTGGTAGTAAGTGTATGGGACACTGCAAAGTGACACACATGTGTAGGGCGTACTTGTCATGCATCTGCATAAAGGCTGAATCAGAGGGGGGTGTCAGCATGACACACCAGTGAACTGCAGCAGGGATCCTAAGGATGCTAGGAATGGCTCTATCTGCACATAGTCAGTTTCAGGACCTGTGGCAACCATAACCCTACCCCCACAGCAATAGTGATGGCAGTGTGTGAACACCATGGGATGTGCACATGAGTAGACCTTGCAATCATGCAGAATAGGGGGACATGTGTAGGGCAGACTGAATATACACTGGCGAATGCAGATGGCTCATGCTGGTATACCCCTGCCAGGAGTAGTGACTGCTGTAGTACACACAACAAGATGTGCGATAAACCGTCATGATAAGGGTGTGCACACATATGCCCACACGGTGTGTATGCATCATGGTCAGCAGCTGCACACCTAACTCAATCCGTAGATACTGCATATGAAAATACAGGACATATGTCACATATTGGACTCGTGTACTGCTATGATATGAGGTGATGTGGCCCCATGGCAGATCAAGGATGGGTGAGTCAAATCAATAAAGGTGTGTAAGCCCCCCATAGCCACTGTTTGCTCTGATGGTTGTCAGTGTAAGAGTATTGGATTGGTCATACATAGTCCGCTGATGTTGAGAGCTGTGCATCAGAAATTCACAAATGACATCTGTCCACATATCATACCAGGTATGTGTTGCTAGAAAACATAGGGTCTGTGAGCATTAAAGCTGACATAACTGACACAGTAGTACACATTCAGCAATGGGCCATACACCTGTTGTGGTGCACAGTGCATGACAGGGTGCAGAACAGGTGCACAGAAATACCATGTTCATGGGTGCAGTGGTATCCAGGGGAAGGGGCTTCACCTAGTGAGAGCACATGCATCACACATGTATACTGTTGCCAGCATGGATTGACTATAGCTGCACTGCATGATGTTGGGTACCATATGTTATGCATGTTGACAGAGGGGTAATAGGAAGACTATGTGTACTTTCATTGTGCAACCTCACCTGTATGTGTGTGTACATCCTGGTTGGTAGTCAATTTGTCTTTAGGGTCACTCTGGTGAAGTGGAGGGAGGTTGATGCATGTAGGATGCTTGTGTGCTTGTGTGTTTGTTTGTGTGGATGGCCATACATGCACATGTGTGATTGTGGGGTGTTCATACAGCAGTACCTCCCTCTGGGAGCATGCAGTACATGTACATGGACTGACACATTACACACCATGAATACCTGTCATGTGTGTAATCACAGGACAGCTGATAGTATAATATGGTCTGTAACATGGAACAGGCATCCAGAGGGAAGGTAAGCACCAGGTGCACCCTTAATATCACATTCAGCAGAGAGGTCACCTACAAGCCACATATGCAGCACTACAGATGCATTGGGGAAGTACTAGTTAACACCAGGGAGTGTATCCAAATATTACAGTTGTCACATGATAGGCTGAAGAAGCAGCATATCTGGCATGTACTGAGCATTACATATATATGACACACCAGTGCATGATATTATGAATAGAACATAGTAGTCCACACATAAAAGAGCCATGCTCATCATGTCTGGACCTACAGAGGGTGCATACCAAATGACAGCAGTAAGGCCATGTAAAACCACTACACACAGGTCAGGCAGGTAAAGTAGCAACAGGCCTTGTGTTGTGACTGCTTGTGTAGGCATTTTGAAGACTGATATGTTAATGAGTGGTATCAATGTGTGTATGTTAACAAGTATGATGCAGGTTGGGGTAGCACATGGACATATATGTGGGACTATCTGTAATGCCATGGACAGGTAGGTATTATGGACAAGTGTGTGTGTGTGTGTGTGTGTGTGTGTGTGTGTGTGTGTGTGTGTGTGTGTGTGTGTGTGTGTGTGTGTGTGTGTGTGTGTGTGTGTGTGTACTGTTAGGCAATGCTGTTCAGGTTTTAAAGTGCATTTATTGTTTTCCCCCACAAGTGGCGAGGTGGGTCGGGGTCCCTCCTGCATGCAATTTGATGTTGATGTCTGTACAGACACCAAAGATGATGATAGTAATGTTGAGGCACAGGTGGGGTTGTCAGTGTCCAACACTGCGTCAACATTTGACATCCCCCTTTTAGCCATCCCAACCCTGCACACAGTTTCAGTGCTTGTACATACACACACCATGACCAGTGGCCATAGCGGAGGCACAGCTGGCATTCGGTGGCAGTCCACAGGAAAGTGTGGTAACCATGCCTACTGTGTCTGGTCACACCAGGCATAGCCGGATGTACAGCAGGGCATAACATAGGCAGATGACCCAGGGTGCTCATGGTAGGGCCACTGAATATCATGCCCCTGGCAGAGGCGACATAGCTGGTACCAGCAGGCACATGTCTCAGGCTGTCATAGCGGCGCAGGCATGTAAAGAACATTACCACAGACAGGGCCTGAGGCTGCAGAGGGCTGCTCTCACATCTGCAAATGACAATGCCCATGAACTGGCTGGTGCCATCCATGGATTAACTGAGTTTATGGATAGAAGATCTGGTGAGATCATGGCCCTCATTGACCGTGGTCTGTCCGTGATTGAACATGTGGTGGGAGTGTGGCAACAGCCTCGTGGAAGTAGGCCAGCAACACCAACAGCTGGTAGTCAATGTGCTAGGACACCAAGGGGCTCCTGTAGTGGCAGTACAAGCCATGGCACTGTAGGGGCAGAGCTGTGTACACCACACCACAGCAGGCCACGAGCATGTGGTCCTGGCCAGTCCCAGGAGGGACTTGCTATCAGCAGACATTTGTCATCATCAGGTGAGAGTGGCACATCAAGGCCTGTACCTGGAAATGTCCATGGAACCCCTGGCAGGCACAGTCCATGTGTCCATGGCCAGAGGCAATGAACTGCACACCCTGCCAGGTATGGTCTGCAGCTGTCCATAAATACCTGTGTAGGGCAGCCACATGGCAGAACTGTGTGCATGCATACCCACACACTATGCAAACACACCTAGGGCAAACCCATACCTACACACACCACATCACCATGCCCAGCTCACCATAGTACACCAGCTCACCATAGCACACCCCTCACCCACACACACATGGTGTCAAATGTTTGGCCCACCTTCACCCTCTGGCAAACCATCATCACACCCTGTGCATATGATGATACCTGTGCCACATCCTTGTCATCCATACCATCAATGCAAGTACAGGCTAACATGGTTCTGATGCACATGGTGACTGTACAACAGTATAACACAGTACTGCAGTGTAACATGTTGTAAGGAGTAAAGTGTAATGCATAAATGGCAGGTTGTGTAGCTGTCCAGCACTGATGCCTTATAGATGTAGTCAGTTGTGGTCTCTATATTGTTATCCATTTGTGTTGTAGGTGCACGTTTCAGCACAACAATGCCCTTTGCATATGATGATACCTGTGCCACATCCCTGTCATTCATACCATCAATGCAAGGACAGGCTAATATAGTTTTGATGCACACTGTGACTCTACTACAGTGCACTACAGTACTGCAGTGTAACATGTTGTAAGGAGTAAAGTGTAATGCATAAATGGCAGGTAGTGTAGCCATCGAGCACTGATGCATTATAGCTGTTAGTAACAGTGGTTGGTTGTGGTCACTATATTGTTATCCATTTATATTGTAGGTGCACATGGGTCAGCACAAGAATGCCCTGTGCATATGGTGATACATGTGCCACATCCCTGTCATCAATACCATCAATACAGGGACAGGCTAATATGGTTCTGATGCACACTGTGACTGTACTACAGTGTACCACAGTACTACAGTGTAACATGTTGTAAGGAGTAAAGTGTAATGCATAAATGGCAGGTAGTGTAGCCATCAAACAATGATGCATTATAGCTGTTAGTAACACTGGTTGATTGCGGTCCCAATAATGTTATCCATTCGTGTTGTAGGTGTACATGTGTCAGCACGAGGATGGTCTGCAGTCATATTCCACAATGGGGTATGGCACTGTGGTGACACCATGGCTGAGACATATCTGGGGTACAGTTGAACACATGTCACAGGTTATTAAAAGAATTATTGCCTGTGCCACATGGACAGGTGACCCGCTGAGGCGTGTATACTCTGCAACCTGATGTAGACCCATCCACATGCATGCACACTGTTACTTGGCAACACTGGGACTAAACCCGGCCTAACTATGTAGTGATACTGAAGTGTGTGGCTTACATTGCACACAACACATAGCATTTAGGGTGAGGTGTGTCCCAGGTTACATGTTACATGCAGAACATCCCCAGACATGTACAATATACTAACGGAGGATGTAATGGGTGTATATGGACAATACGTAGTGTGACATACAGTCATATACACATTAACAGACACATAACAGCTAGACATACATCCGAGATAACAGGGCCTATTGCTGCTAACTAACTTGACTGCATGTCCAATGTGTTACAGGTAGGCTGCACACAGCTCATACATAACTGGCTTGGATTGTGGTATCAGTTACCTGTATGGTTGATGGTGACAGTGGTAACCATAATATGGTACATGGGACATATACCGGGTGTACCTTGGTGTAATGACAATGTACTCAGCACCCACATCCCCCAGTGGATATTGTACTCCCTAAACCCACGATGACACTCTGCCATACCCACCATCATACATTGGCT
Organism: Protopterus annectens; assembly: GCF_019279795.1. Taxonomy (NCBI): domain Eukaryota; kingdom Metazoa; phylum Chordata; order Ceratodontiformes; family Protopteridae; genus Protopterus; species Protopterus annectens. The sequence continues at coordinate 1,503,853,037 of NC_056728.1, forward strand.
GCGAATGCAATACAACCCATAGTATACCCCACCAGTGGTACTACAGGGATATGCATCTAATTCACATGCCACACGCGTAGTAGGGTGTTGCAATGTCATGCCTCACCCATGGGCAGCAACAACACTATCTGTACTACTGTGTGATAATGGGTATTGTAATAGGAGTATGTGGCCTCGGGATGCTGTACCTTACAGATATACAGGCATGCACAACTACACACACATGCCAGAACACAATGGGTATCCCATGACTATCACTCCATTTGTAAAACACTGTTGTGCTGGTATTGCAAGGCTCATGTAGCCAGTAAGGGGTGGGGGGTGGCTTAACAGGGTACATGTCAGTTCCCATACAGCAGCAGCCACAACTGATTTTGCAATGGGTGTTGTGTTGGCTGTGAAGGTCCTCATTGAATTCCCATGTACAGGTGTGTAACACACAGACACTGCTATACTCAGTCATGCACATGTACACATATGTCAGTACAGGGGTGCATCCCTGCAGGTGCTCATAGCTGTGTACCTAGCTATTGTCCAAGGGGAGATGGGTTGTATAGGGGTTGTGTGTACAGTGGTATCCTGCCATCTGACAGGTGGCAGCAGGCAATCTATCGACATACACTATTGTGGTGACCCTCAGGGTGAGAATGACATGCATCAGCCAATCCTCCAGGTGCCTTCTGCACATGGCAACTGAGGTGATCAAGTTGACATGTATGCAACATGCATTACAACACTTGGTTAGTGTCTGTGATGGAGACCTGTACCCAAGCATGTTCTGTTGACTGTGGTAGTGTAGTGGAGGTACCCATGGCATGTGGTGCATACAGGGTGACATCTCCTATATGTGCCAGTTCTTACACAGCTGTGCAGACATGTCAGCGTCAATCAAGCTTAGGTTGCCTGTACATATCCCAGCTGGATACCTGCCATCTGCACGTCTGTACCGGGACTGACAGTCATCAGTTTGGCAAGTAGCTATGCAGTAGCAAGAGTGTTTTTACAGATAGACATCTGACAACAATATGTATGCTATAACTCCATGTCGGAAGCCATCACTAACATGTGCTGTACAGACAGTAGTCTACAGTTACATTCCAAATGATGGATCTTTACCCAGTAAGGGGTGTATACTGTGACACAGCTTACACACCAGGGATACAACAGGGAGGCCTCAGTGTCCAGCTATGCCCACAGGTGTGCCTGTTGTCAGTACTACATTTAGCACTATGCTCTTGCCTGGGTTAGCACTGTCAACAGTAGTACTGCCATGATACACAATATGCCAGTGTGACAGCACGTACCCTGGGTTACTACACCTGTAAGTAATACATTCACATGGATAAAAGTGCTGTACAGGCCTCATATATGTCTGTGTTCCACACATGACACTTACACCCCTTGCTACAGTAATGACAGCACATAGACGTATGTATTGTACATGGCATTACATACACTTATTACAGATTATCAGATTGAGTGTTGTGACTTGGTTACAGGGCTAAGCCATTCTTAGCAAGTATCATCACTGCTGCAATATAACAGCTGAGCTGATTTGCGCACTGGTAAGCGAAACCTACACTGTGTAAGTGCCTGTACGTTTACCTATAGCTCAGCACTGTTTAGCTTCATGCAAAGCTGCGCAAACCCAGTTAAAGCTGCTCAAAACTGCCTTATCTCATTACAGCTGAGTGCTCCTCCAGGCATCTTCTGCAGTTAACTCCTACTGCTCCTCTAGGCATCAAATATTGATTGTTCATACTTGCATTAATACTTCCAAAATCATGTTACTTGCAAGGTACCAGGATATTTTGTCTTCAAGCATATGTGATGGCAAACACAAATATATTGATATTTGACCTCTCTCAATGAGTATTTTCTAGAACTGTAAGGTGATAACTTCATTTTTTAAGGCTTTAGCAATGCCCACTGGCAGTTAAAGGCACACACACAAAAGAGCTGGACCGGAGGGAATGAGTTAACCACTCTGTATCTGTCAGTCCTTGTTCTGCCCAGCAACAAAATGAACAACCCTTGCAGGACTTGAACACAAGACCATCTACACTGAAGTCACAGCACTTAACCACTATGCCATGACCAATGTGAAGACAGCTGTTGTTTTACCAATATAGCTGTCAATACACATATTGAGTACTACTGAACAATTGCCTTTAGTTCCTGAATTGTGTAGTCCTTGTTATTAATATGACTGTTATATCACATATGTTGTTTTATCACAATGTTCACATAACAGATACATATGGTATGATACATCTGGGAGGGTATACACAACCGTGAGTTTACTCATGACAGGAATATGGTTGTATACATAAAATAGGTCTATATATGTCTACATGTACATACATATGTATACTCATACATATGTCTGTATACACATCTGTATAGTGCTACATATATATGGCCATGTGTGCAACTCTTCATATATATATATATATATATATATATATATATATATATATATATATATATATATATATATATATAAAACTATATGCACATACATATCTATTCTGATATAGCTACTACTGTCAATATATATGTAGATATCCAAATGTATATGTGCATATGTATCAATATGACTTTGCATGCTCATTAATATTCCCTATGTAACTACCTTATTATTTGTAATTCTGAGTGCCTATGACTTTGCATGTTCATTGAAATTATTTTTGTATTTCACAGTTCCTAAAACTTTGCATGTACATTGATATTACCTTGTAATCAAAATATTTGAACTGTAATAATTCCTTGGTTTGGAGCTTTTCTACCCGGTCCTCCACTGAAAACGGGCTACCACCGCCCAGTGGACCTCCCCGGTAATCAAACTGAAATAAATAAATATATATATATAGATATATATATATATATATATATATATATATATATATATATATATATATATATATAGATATATAGATATATAGATATATACATACATGTATGTATATATAGATATACATATATGTATGTATAGTTATATGTCTATATAGCTATATATGTATGCACATCCTATGTGTACAGATATGCCTAGTTATGTTGGTATATATGTAGATATCTATAACTATATGTGCATACATATCTATTCTGATATAACTACTACTGTCAATATATATATAGATATCCAAATGTATATGTGCATATGTATCCCTATCTGTATATGTGTAGACATATATTGTTCTGTATAGGTATATAGCTGATGCTGATATGTATATATATGTACATATACATATCCATCTGTATATGTCAATATGTATATGTGTATATATCTATATAGATACCTGGATAATTACATACACATATATTTTCACCATATGTCCTGAACATGGAGTGTAGCCCTTCCTCAGTCCCTATAGTCCCAACTTCATAGTGCATAGGGATGTCAGGTGTGTATAGCAGGTATATTAGTAGAGTATTGCTACTGTAATAGGAATTGTCTTCACAGACATGGTGTGTGTGGGAGGTCACAGCTGCTTTTAACATGTGCGCTATTAGCTACTGACAGACAACTTAAGGACATCATAGTACAGTACCGCTGCTTGCACGTAATGCTTCTGTGGACTACAGCAGAGATATTGGCCAATATATGTGGACATACTGACACACTCTGGACAGTCCATAGGTATACACAGAACCCCTTAGTGCAAAACTTGTGAACTAAGCCTGACAATGCGGATGTTAACAGCCATGTAGATGGGTATAACACGTAACGACTGGTATACATTTACCGCTATAGGTTATGCATTCACACACCCCTGTCTGTCCTGACACATAATAACTGCTGGTACAAAGGTGCCATGGCCACATACTACCCACTAGATATTGACATACATCTGTACAGCATCCCACTGCTCTGTATGACATACATAACTATTAAGGGAGGCCTGGCAGCAGTACATCTGGCAAGTATCTGGATATGATATCCCAGTCGGTAAGTACATTAAGCTGCTAGGTATGTGATAAAGCACTGTGCAGGCTACAGGCAGATTGGCTCAACACTGGCCTACATTTCCTATGGTGGAATGCACATGTACCTGCCTATATAGCAGGCTCTACAGGCAAGTCACAGCACAGAGTACGATACATCATTGTAAAAGTGCATAACCACAGCCAATGTGAACAGAGCCACAGCCACGTATGGTAAGCTAGCGTAATATTACAGTATATGGACTATCTGTTCAACACCATCCTCATATGTGCCACTCACACACTAACCCTACATATACTGGGCCACTACACAGTGTAGTCCGATGACTGTCTGTGGTATGGGACATGTGTGTGTATGGCCCTACAAACATGTAAGCCAATAGTGTAACATACAGTGGAGCAGCATGCAACATCAGATAGAACGGGACCAGGAACTACGACATCTACCACAGTCTGTACACAGGCCACAGTACATATTCACAATACAGACACACTGTTGACATTCACCTTACATGCACAGACCTCAGTACTATCCACAGAACTGCAGAATGTCCAGGTTATGTCATCAAATATAACCCCTACTATGCATAACATGTGTAGCAGTCTGATATCTCACTAAATTATCAGATATGATGTCACTAATTATGGTGTACAGCAGATATGCACCTCTTACTGCATGACATATGTACAAAGGTTGACAGAGTTGGGGCTGGCGGCACAGATGCAGGGCCAATTTTGACATGTTGCTGTGATAACCTCATACATTTACTGTTGTAACAGGGTTTGTTGCGACATATGTCCTATGAGGGATGTTAAGTCAGTAACTCTCAAGGCTGTCACCATCTACTGACTGCAATCCTCACACTACCTTCTGCAGTTCACAGATAGGTGCTCTGTGGATAATACATGAAACAAAAGGCAGCACACACTGCCCAGTCTGCAGATGACCCTACTGATGGGGTTTTCTCATAAACATAGCACAGACATGGCAGGTATTAAAACATGTAGGACAGCCATATCCACACACACCCTGTTAAACCAACATTACTCTAAATGCAGTATAACAGCACTTATGGTCTGTAGTCAGGTCAGGCAGATCCCCTTCCTGTGTGTTGCCCTGTTTCCACAGTATATTTTGTTAGAGGTAAATCCCCAATCCATCTGAGATGCTGTTTGCCAAACAACAGAACGAGTTCCTGCTCACAGTGAATGAAAAGGCCGAAACACAACATGATGTTCCTAGATACTGTAGTGTGTTTTGATGCAAGTGGCAATGGGAATGTTACCACAGCTGTTCCACATGTAATCAACTAGAGTAGGGCTGTGATTCATGCAGAGGCCATCAGCTGATCATGAGCATCACTTACAATACACATGCTTCTGCCTAAGCAAAGCAGGCTACCTCTCCACATCTACCAGAGAGGGAGTGAGAGAGGCAGACAGAGGCAAAGTAAAGTCAGAGAAGGGTGAGAGAGTAAAACGTAAGCATGTTTGTGTTACACACCAACCAACACAGGGTATTAAACCCCTGACATCTATGTAGTGCTATCACATGTCTATGCAGTTATTGGATGGGCCACATAGGTTACCTGTTGAGGAGCCCTCAAAACATATATGTGATGGTGAGTGACATCTGCAACAGGGATATGGTAGATATACGGTAGGTGTAGTACACATGCCTGTCCACATGAACAGGTGCCAGTATCAACACAGCCGCACTCTCACGGGGACGCTCACACATTGACACACTTGGCAGGGCCAGGAATACAACTCATCACTTGTGAGCTTGCCACAACACATTACTGTGCAGGTATTGCATGCACCACAGGGGTCATACAGAGGTTATATGGGCAAAGGGTATATGGAGGAGTCTGACATTGGACAGCATGCTTCGGTATACCAATGGGGGTTGTAGTGAGTGTGAATGTAATCATACGTATCATACAACACAGACACACACACGCACACACACACACACACACACACACACACACACACACACACACACACACACACACACACACACATGGTGCCAGTACTGACATGCATGGGTGCATTGCTTCATGGGTTTGTAGTGGTTGACTTTGCTAGACAGCTGTACAAGGCTAGGTGATGGGTATACCTTGACATCAGCCCACATGACAATAGTCTTCATTGTGGCTCTGGGGTGTAGTTTCTGGATTTCCCCACATAGGTGGGTATTCTATTCACCATCCAGTCACCTGGGTGATTATTGCATGTGGCCAATGCTGAGCATTGCTTGCCATGTATGTGCTCATTAGTCTATGACATGATCGGTGTCTGGGATGTGCACACCTCCCACATGCATGTACAGTGACATGTGGAACTGTACCTAGGGTGTCTGGCCCATGTTGTGTATACAGATTGTTATAATTAGCTGTGCCAGTCCTGGCCTCATGTCGTGGGAACTGTTAATGGACAGCAGGTTTACCCTGCACCTACATTGATAACATGATACTGGCATTCCCTGGTGTCAGTGGCATCTGACCATGCAGGGCATGTTTTTCAGGCATGGTATGTCCTTTGTGGGTCACATTTGATGGCACCACAGGTGTTGCAGGTGTCCAGTGGGAACATGGGGAAGGTGCACTGTCGGCATGTATGTGCCTATTGGACAGATGTACTGGGTGCCATGCCCTCTGTATCTCACTGCAAGTCACAAGATGGTTACTATCAGTGGACAATATGCAGGGTACTACCAACATAGCAGCTGTTGCCTAGGCAAGAGTGTGTGTGTATGAGACATGGGTTGAGATTGTTCTCTGGGTGATACTAGAGTTGCTAACTTTGTTTACCTGGCCTTGATGTCACATGTAGGGGTATGTATTTGCACCCCAGCCTCTCAGCTATTTCACATCTGTTGTCCCTGTATGGTGGACATTGTGATATATACTATGGCCACCATATAAGAAATATGCAAAACCCGCTCCACATTGAGTACAGTTGTTACACACTCACAACCACCTCCACACAGGATATGATTTAGAAACACAGATACACACAAACAAATCTTTCATGTCTGGGATTAGAGCTCCTACCTAACCAGTTTATTACACTACAGAACTACACAGTTATAGAATGTGCCATGGAGATTAATGGAGTACTCCTTCCCTAAAGGTGTATTTTACAATGAATAACATCAGCAGGATTGCCAAAGTAGGGCATTTGACTTGTAGTGAGTGTGGCTAGGCTAAAATGCATTGCTCCCTATACAGACATAAAAACATACACAAAACATCCACAACTGCAATGTGTAGGAATAGAACCCCCTATCAGAGCTCTATATCACACTACAGCATGAAGCTCTTATAGGCCACACCATGGCGATTACAGGAGTACTCCTTCCCCAAATGTGTATTTCACAATAAATGACATTAGCAGGATTGCCAAAGTAGGGCATCTGACTTGTAGTGAGTGTGGCTAGGCTAAAATGCATTGCTCCCTACACAGACACAGAAACATACACAAAACATCCACAACTGCCATGCATGGGAATAGAACTGCTACCAGAGTTCTATATCACACTACAACATCAAGCTGTTATAGGATGCACCATGAGGATTACTGGAGTGCTCCTTCCCCAAAGGTGTATTTCACAATGAATAACATCAGCAGAATTGCCAAAGTAGGGCATTTGAATTGTAGTGAGTGTGGCCAGACTGAAATGCATTGCTCCCTACACAGACATAGAAACACACACAAAACATCCACAATTGCCATGTATGGGAATAGAACACCTACCAGATTTCTATATCACACTACAGCATGAAGCTGTTATAGGATGCACCACAGGGATTACTAGAGCACTCTTTCCCCAAAGTATTTCACAATGAATGACATCAGTAGGACTGCCAAAGTAGGGCATTTGAATTGTAGTGAGTGTGGCTAGGCTGAAATGCATTGCTCCCTACACAGACATAGAAACACACACAAAACATCCACAACTTCCATGTGTGGGAATAGAACCCCTACCAAAGTTCTATATCACACTACAGCATGAAGCTGTTATAGGATACACCATGGGGATTAATGGAGTGCTCCTTCCCTAAATGTGTATTTTACAGTGAATGGCATCATCAGGATTGCCAATGTAAGGCATTTGAATCATAGTGTGTGTAACTAGCATAAAATGCATTGCTTCATACACAGACAGACACACACACACACACACACACACACACACACACACACACACACACACACACACACACACACACACACAGTTGCCATGTCTGGGATTAGAACTCCTACCTATCTAATTTATCACAATACAACAGTACACAGTTATAGGATGTGCCATGGATATTACTGGGCTGCAATTTTCCAAAAGGTGTATTTCACAGTGTATGGCAATAGCAGCTTTGCCAACATAGGCCATTTGAATTGTAATAAGTGTGACTAGCTTAAAAAGCATTGCTCTCTACACAGACAATGACACACACACACACACACACACACACGCACTTTCCATGTCTGGGATTAGAACTCCTACCTAACTAGTTTATCACACTATAGTAGTGTGCAGTAATAGGATACTCCACACAGATTACTGGGCTATAACTTTCTGAAAGGTGTATTTCACAGTGTATGACATAAGCAGCCTTGCCAATGTAGGGCATTTGAATTATAGAGAGGGTGACTAGCCTAAAAACCATTGCTCTCAACACAGATGTAGATACACACACAGTTGCCATGTCTGGGATGAGAACTCCTATCTAACTAGTTTATCACACTACAGCAGTATGCAGTTATAGGATGCACCATGGAGATTGCTGGGCTACAATTTTCCGAAATGTGTATTTCACAGTATATGCCATCAGCAGCCTTGCCGACGTAGGGCATTTGAATTGTAGTGAGTGTGACTAGCTTAAAAAGCATTGCTCTCTACATAGACAATGACACATGCACACACTTGTCATGTCTGGGATTAGAACTCCTACCTAACTAGTTTATCACACTGTAGTAGTATGCAGTTATAGGACATACCACGGAGATTTCTGGGCTATAACTTTCCGAAAGGTGTATTTCACAGTGTATGACATAAGCAGCCTTGCCAAAGTAGGGCATTTGAATTGTAGTGAGGATGGCTAGCCTAAAAACTATTGCTCTCTATACAGATGGAGATGCACACACAGTTGCCATGTCTGGGATGAGAACTCCTATCTAACTAGTTTATAACACTACAGCAGTACGCAGTTATAGGATGCGCCATGGAGATTACTGGGCTACAATTTTCCGAAAGGTGTATTTCAGAGTGTATGACATCAACAGCCTTGCCGATGTAGAGCATTTGAATTGTAATGAGTGTCACTAGCTTAAAAAGCATTGTTCTTTACACAATGACACACACTTGCCATGTCTGGGATTAGAACTCCTACCTGACTAGTGTATCACACTATAGTAGTATGCAGTTTTTAGGACATGCTACGGAGATTACTGGGTTGTAACTTTCCGACAGTTGTATTTCACAGTGTATGACATAAACAGCCTTGCCAAAGTTGGGCATTTGAATTGTAGTGAGTGTGACTAGCCTAAAAAGCATTGCTCTCTACACAGACACACAGTTGCCATGTCTGAGATTAGAACTCCTACCTAACTAGTTTATCATACTACAGTAGTATGCAGTTATAGGAAACGACACAAAGATTACTGGCCTACACCTTTCACAAGGGTGTATTTCAAAGTGGCTGACCACAGCTGGCTTGTCATAGTAGGGTTATGGGGAGGGCAGTGTGTGTGCATGGTCTATAACCCATTCATCTAGAGGTTGACACACCATATGCGGGCACACGTAGGGTTATATTCAACAGGTACATGTAGACAGTTGCTTGATGGCTACTTCCTTGTACAGTCATGTTGGACAGCTAGCATTTGCACCACATAGTGGCTGTTTAAGCATAGGCAATGATGCACAAATGGGATCAGGGGAAAATAAGAAAAAATACCTTAAAAAAGCATTCTTACCAAAATCACTATTCTGCCATTATACTCAATGGCAGGCAGAAGACAACATGGCCAGTGAATAGTGGTTGCTAAGGGGGGAGGCTCAGTGTGGGACATGTAACTATGCATTAGCAGGCAATCCTATGCAAATGAGGGGAATGATAGTGAATCCCAGACGTCCCCTGCATGCTAAGCAGCTCCCAACAGTGTAAGAGCAGGAATAGCTTGATACAGCCTAGTAGTTAGCTGACATCATAGGGGTGTGTGTCAGGCATACTGTAAGTGGATTGGAGCCCTTTGGCTTGGGTTTGCTCCTAGCTTAGCAGAGCTAAGTAAGGGGGTGTGTCTGAGGCTTTCTAGCACTCTTTACATTACCTAAGCTGGTGTGTACACCTTGCACCAGGTTTTAAAGGAAAAAAAGTAAACTAAGAAACAGCAGATCTTGCACATTTGAGCAGTTTGTGCGGCACACCCCCTAGCTTAAACAGGAAGGCAAGGAAAACAGCAGTAGGAAGGTAATCTAGAAGAGCTAGCATAGCTGGCAGGGGAAATGCATCAGAAACAGTCAATTACACAGCCAAAAGACCAGCCCAGCCCAGAACACTACTATAAACCATGCAAACACCTTTCCCTCTGGTTTTTCCCCATACTCCACACCACCGGTGTACACAACCGGGGAAGTTTTAACAAACAAAACAAGAAAAATGATATGGGCTGCAATAGCTATCATACAACAACATGTGGAAGAGGCTGGGAGTGGTGAGGATGTGAATGCTGTCACCAAACCCACAGAGAGGAGATGGAGAAGAGTGTACATACCCAGGGACACTTACCAGGGGCTACATGAGCTAGAGATAGTGGAACACTATAGGATGGACAGGGACCTCTTACAACAAATTGTTGAGCTGTGCTGGCCACGCCTGACACACAGAACTAACAGAGGGGAGCCCATCCCAGTGGATACCAAGGTATATGTAGGCCTAAGAATACTAGCTACAGGTACCTTCCAAAGGCCAGCTGAGGATATGATGGTGATCTCACAGGCATCAGCATCTGGGGTATTCCTCTAGTTCTGGGTTGCCATGTCAGCACATGCTGGTGAGCATGTATATTTTCCCAACACCCATGAGGCGGTGGCCAGCATTATGCACATGTTCCATCAAATAGCAGAACACCCTGAGGTAGTGGGTGCTATAGACTACACACATATATGCATCAAAGCACCACCCGGTGAGCGGGGTAGGGTCTACATCAACTGCAAGGGCTTCCCCTCCATCAACTGCCAGGTCATGTGTGATGTCCAGGGCATAGTAATGAATTTGTGTGCTGGCTGCCCTAGAAGCTATCACAATTCCCACATCTGGCATCTGACCCAGCTGTATCAGAGATTTGCCAATGGGACATCCCTTAGGGTCACCTAGTGGGGGATGCTGGTTACACACTGGAGCCGTGGCTGATGACACCCATCAGAAATGCACACACACATCTGAACAAGAACTCCATAATGAGGCAAATGCACAGACCAGAATTATAATAGAGTGTGTGTTTGGGATGCTCAAGTCACAGTTCTAGTGCCTGGACACATCCGGTGGAGCCTTGCAGTACTCATCGGCTACATGTACCCAAATTGTCATCGTATGTGCCATGCTACACAATATGATCCTGTGGAAACAGCTGCAGCAGGAACAGCATGGGGCAGGGCCACACAGCCCCCCACCATTGCCAAAGTCTGCACAGGCACAGAGTGACTCGGAGGAGGAAAACCTGAGCCTGTCCCAGTAGGCAGAAGGAGGCGTGCTCAGTATGCCTTGGCCTTAGCAAAGAGGCAATGCATAGCACACACACTGACACAGGAGGGTTTCAGGGAATGACACCTCTCTCTGCCTCGCACATACAGTAGAAGGGATGCCAAACATGACACTACCTGTGCTCGACCATGTATAGGGACTGTACTATGTGCATCCAACATAGGCAGCCCTGCAACACCACCCTCAATACTGGGACACCCACAAGGTAATCATTCAACCTACCATTTTCTGAATGGAGTAGAATATGTTGCTACCTGTATCTGTGGTATGGATGTGAGCATGCAAGAGAATCGGGTGGCTGATTGGTATGCCAGCAGATAGTTGACACCTATAGTGGCACCATAAGATCTGTAACAAATACTGGTGTCACCATAGTAGCCAGTACTACACAGGACGACAAAACCCACTGCAGGAAATGTGCTGGGCTGCAAGTGTGTCCACATGACTCACACATGCTAGTCAGGGAGGTTCACATGCCCAACAACAGTCTCAGCCAGCAGGATAGGTGTAGACAAACACAAACAAATGCTGTGCTATGGCCTCTGAATGATGCCTATGTGTAACCTCCCCTCCCAGGCCTACACAGATGGACTACAGCAGGTCAGGCAGTGGGATATTACTTCTGAAGGGTAGGAAGTCAGAAACTAATATGTAGGTCAATCAAAGCTAAGACCTGTAGTACACTGATATGCCTCTAGTCAGCATGATAGGTTAGAATACAGAATGAAATGGAGTACCTGACATACCAGTACAGTCATAGCAAATGTGTAAAAGTGTCAGGTGTGGCCCCCATCCTATGTAGAAATGTAGAAACAGTAAATTGTGCCCCCCAATCCTGTGTAGAAATGTAGTAACAGTCAGGTGCGCCCCCCCCCAATCTTGTGTAGAAATGTAGAAACAGTCAGGCGTGCCCAACCAATCCTGTGTAGAAATGTATTAACAGTCAGGTGTACCCCCTCTCACCCACCCGTGTAGAAACAGACAGATGTTCCCCCTTCCCCAATCCTGCGTAGAAATGTAGTAACAGTCAGGTGTGCCCACCTCCCCCAATCCTGTGTAGGAATGTAGAAACAGTCAGGTGTGCTCCCCCCATCCAACTTAGAAATGTAGTAACAGTCAGGTGTGCCCCCCCAAACCTATTTAGAAATGTAGTAACTGTCCGAAGTGCCCCCCCAATTTGATGTACACATGTTGTAACAGTCAGGTGTGAGCCCCCACAACCCTATGTAGAAATGTAGTAACATATATGTGCTGGTATAATAGTGGAGCACAGATTCCCAGAGGTTGCCAAGGTAGCAGGATAGGTTGTAGCACTTGCACAATATGCAGGTATGTGTGTGTTGGGTTGGTGTGTGTTTCATATTGTGTGAGAGTGGTCAGTATGTATGCATGTTGAGGTAAGACCTGGTGGTCATTGCCCACTACTGCTGATGACAGAGACAAGTCCTCACAACTGCAGTGCCAAAGACAATTATCACCAGTGTAACACATGCTAGCAGTAAGCCATTTTAAATGTATGGTGGTAATATATGTCACAATCTGAAATACTGACATGGCATGGCTGTTGGACTAGATATACAAGCAGTACACATGGGAAAGTACCCCAGACATACAGTATATATTGTGTCACTGTGAAATGTAGACAACCTTGGAATTGTAAAATACAGGTATGGATCACATTATCTGGTCCTGTAGTAGGGGATAACGGTGTTGCCTGCTCGAACACATGCAGATCACAAAGGAGGTAGGACTGATGTATTGGGAAACAGCTGATGTACCTGCAAATGCTAGCATAACTGGAATGCCCCATGCATATCTGTATGTTAGATGTAAGTAGTGTCCATAGCACACATGCACCCAGCTCACGCAAATACCCCACACAGGTACCTCTCTGATCGTATCCATGCTGTGGGGAATGGGTACAATATGACCCCACCTGTATATGGCAATAGTGAAGGAATGCAACATGCAGTGCATGTGTCCCATGCAGGTGTGTCCCTAGCCATAGGTAGCAGCTTGCTAGCATCCACACCACTTGATCAAGACTGACAGAAGGTATTGGCATGAACACCTATCACACCTACCCTGTTACCCCAGGAGGAATATACTGTATGGTGGTCTGAGACTGTAGGACTGATAGAATGCAACGACCTGTCACATCTGGCCTGCAGCAACAGCTAATGGCCCACAGGCCTCTGCCAAAGACCTGTGTCTCACACTTACTTCCAATGTATGTTATGTCATAGACACCCAAATACCAACATAACACACTCCACATAAGCAATATGCAAAGCCATGTGGACAAACCACAGTAACATGTGCACCATGTCCCACTGCATGAACTGTGGACCAAGACAAACACACAGCTGTGATGGGGTGATAACCTTAGGGAAATTATCAGAGAATGTATGCATAATGTATGGAAGAAAATAGGGGGGGCTGTGAGCATGGGCAGCATGGAATATGCAAGGTCTGACACAAATCTGTGCACACACTATCCCTGGCTGCACACACATAAATGGGTGGCTAAATACCTGCCCCTACATCACAATAGAGGTAATGGCCCCTGCCTCTGGGTAACCTGTGTGAATCTGTACAGCTGTGAGGTATTGCCACAGAAAGATAAGACCATACTGTCATGTCGAAGGATGTACACATATCGAATTCTCTGCCAGCACTGTACCAAGATGCTGAACTGTATACACAGACCCAGTAGCAAGTGTCTGCAGCTCCCCCTCTAGAATGATATAACTTGCTATGAATATGTAGGCATCTGCCCACAATACCAGAGACAGCTGCAGCCACCCTTGTCCCCCAAAACTTCACTCTGAGCAAGAATGTCCACCTGACAGTACATACGGGCAGAAAACATGTGTATAACAGTACACATGTCTGACTGTCTCTGCTAACAGCAATACCATGCAGATGAAGCAACACAGACACAATCACCTACAGTATACACTATCCCCTGCACAGTTTGGCTCCATATTGCCAAATGATTGACGGATACTCTGCAGAAACAATTTGCTACCTGTAGGTGTACAACACAAAGGTCTGCACTGGAGTACAAGCTACTTGGAATCGATCCACACATTCAGTAAAGAAGGGCATACTGGGCATGCTTACACACTTAGAGAAATGAAGGCAATGTCAGACAACAACATACTGAAAGGTCATACTGGGCATGCTCACATACCCATGTCTGCAAACAACAGTGGACCATACATTTCTGGCAGTTGCAGATGTTAATGCATACACTCCTCAGTATGCATCAGTCATGCTTTGCACACACACAGTGGATAGGAATACAGACATACATCCAAGGACAACACACAATAATAAGCCAAAATTAGACAGACATAGATGTGTGGAAGACCGTGATTCTGACAAGGAGCTATCCATTATGAGCCCTGTTCCACCCAGCACACAGCCAAATGACTACAACCACATGAGATGTAAATGTCACTCACTGTAGACTTTAGCCACTGGTATCCATCAGCATTACAGACTATGTGGTGCAAGTGCTAGCTGTGCAACATGACTGTACAAGGAAGTAGTCATCTAGCAGCTGTATACACGTACCTGTGGAATATAACCCTGCATGTGCCTGCATGTGGTGTGTCAACCTATAGATGAATGGGTTACGGCCCATGCAGACTCACTGCCCACCCCGTAGCCCTACTATAACAAGCCTGCTGAGGTTATCCACTTTGAATTACACCTTTTGGAAAGGAGTAGCCCAATAATTTCCGTGATGCATCCTATAACTGTGTACTACTTTAGTGTGATAAACTAGGTAGGTAGGTGTTCTAATCCCAGACATGGCAACTGTGTGTGTGTCTTGGTCTGTGTAGAAAGCAATTCTTTTTAGGCTAGTCACACTCATTACAATTTAAATGCCCTACATTGGCAAGGCTGCCGATGTCATTCACCGTGAAATACACCTTTGGGAAAGGTATAGCCTAATAATCTCAGTGGTGCGTCCTATAATTGCGTACTGCTGTAGTGCGCTAAGCTAGTTAGGCAGGAGTTCTAATCCCAGACATGGCAACTGTGTGTGCATGTCCCTGTCTGTGTAAAGAACAATGCTTTTTAGGCTAGTCACACTCAGTACAATTCACATGCCTACTTTGGCAAAACTGCTGATGTCATTCACTATGAAATACACCTTTGGGAATGGTGTATCCCAGTAATCTCCATGGCATGTCTTGTAACTGCGTACTGCTGTAGTGTGATAAACTAGTTAGGTAGGAGTTTTAATCCCAGACATGGTAACTGTGTGCATGTGTATGACTCTGTCGGGTAGAAAGCAATGCTTTTTAGGTTAGTCACGCTCAATACAATTTAAATGCCCTACTTTAGCAAGGCTGCTGATGTCATTCACTGTGAAATACACCTTTGGGAAAGGTATAGCTCAGTAATTTCCATGGCGCGTCCTATAACTGTGTACTGCTGTAGTGTGTTAAACTAGTTTGGTAGGAGTTTAATCCCCGACATAACAACTGTGTGCGTGTGTGTGTCATTGTAGTGTGCAATGCTTTTTAGGCTAGTCACACTCTCTACAATTCAAATGCCCTACTTTGGCAAGGCTGCTGATGTCATTCACTGTGAAATATACCTTTGGGAAAGGTGCAGCCCAATAATCTCCATGGCATATCCTATAACTGCATACTGCTGTAGTGTGATAAACTAGTTAAGAGGCATTCAAATCCCAGACATGGCAACTGTGTGTGTGTGTGTGTGTGTGTGTGTGTGTGTGTGTGTGTGTGTGTGTGTGTGTGTGTGTGTCTGTCTGTGTAGAGATCAATGCTTTTTAGGTAGTCACACTCACTACAATTCAAATGCTCTACTTTGGCAAGGCTACTGATGTCATTCCCTGTGAAATACACCTTTGGGAAAAAATATAGCCTTGTAATTTCTGTGGTGTGTCCCATAACTGTGTACCGCTATAGTGTGATAAGCTAGTTAAGTAGGAGTTCTAATCCCAGACATAGCAAGTGTGTGCATGTGTGTGTGTGTCTGTCATTGTAGAGAGCAATGCTTTTTAGGCTACTCACACTCACTACAATTCAAACGCCCTACTTTGGCAATCCTGCTGATGTCATTCATTGTGAAATACACCTTTGGGAAAAATGCAGCCCAGTAGTCTCCGTGGTGCATCCTATAACAGCATAATGCTGTAGTGTGATAGAGAACCCTGGTAGGGGTTCTGTTTCCACACATGGCAGGTGTGGATGTTTGTGTGTGTGTATTTTTACGTCTGTGTAGGAAGCAATACTTTTTTAGGCTAGTCACACTCACTACAATTCAAATGCCCTACTTTGGCAATCCTGCTGATGTCATTCACTGTGAAATACACCTTTGGGAAAAAAGTACTCCAGTAATCTCCGTGGAGCGTGCTATAACAGCATAATGCAATAGTGTGATGTAGAACTTTGGTAGGGGTTTTATTCCCACACATGTCAGTTTTGGATGTATTTGCATGTGTTTCTACGTCTGGGTAGGGAGCAATGATTTTTAGGCTAGTTGCACTCACTACAATTCAAATGCACTACTTTTGCAATCCTGCTGATATCATTCACTGTGAAATAGAACACTGGGGAAGAAGTACTCCAGTAGTCTCTGTGACGCGTCACATAACTGCATAGTGCTGTAGTGTAATAAACTAGTTAAGAAGGAGTTCTAATCACAGACATGGCAGGTGTGTGTCTGTGTTTCTGTGTGTGTGTGTGTGTGTGTGTGTCTGTGTTTGTCATTCGTATCCTGTGTGGAGGTGGCTGTGAGTGTGTAACAACTGGACTCATGGTGGAGTGGGTTTTGCAAATTTTTTTATATGGTGGCCCTAGTATATGTCACAATGTCCACCGAACATGGATAACAGATGTGAAATAGCCAAGAGGCTGGGGTGCAAATCCATACCCCTACATGTGACATCAAGACCAGGCGAACAAAGTTAGCAACCCATTTATTACCCAGAGACACTCTCAACCCATGTCTCATACACACACACTCTTGTGTAGGCAACAACCGCTATGTTGGTAGTACCCTGCAAATTTCCCACTGATAGTAACCACGGTGTGATTGCAGTGGACTACAGAGGGCATGGCACCCTGTCCATCAGTCCAACAGGCATGTACATGCAGACTGTGTTCCTCACTGGACACCTGCAACTCCTGTGATGCTCAAATGTGACCCACAAAGGGCATACCATGCCTGAAACACATGCCCTGTATGGACAGATGCCACTGACACCAGGGAATACCTGTATCATGCTATCAATGTAGGTGCACGGTCAACCTGCTGTCCATTAACAGTTCCCACCACATGAGGCCAGGACTGGCACATCTGATGATAACAATCTGTGTACACAACATGAGCCAGACACCCCAGGTACAGTTCCAAATGTCACTGTACATGCATGTGGGAGGCATGCACATCCCAGACACTGTGCATGTCATATATTAAGGAACACATACATGGCAAGCAATACACAGCAATGGCCACATGCAATAGTTACCCAGGTGACTGGATGGTGAATACAATACCCACCTGTGTGGGCAAATTCAGACACTACACCCCTGAGCCACACTGCAGACTATTGTCATGTGGCCTGATGCCACGGTGTACCCATCACTTAGCCTTGTATAGCTGTCGGGCACAGTCGACCACTACACACCAGTGAAGGAATGCACCCATGCGTGTCAGTACTGGCACCCTGTGCCTGTGTGCGTGGTGTATGATGCCTATGACCACATTCACACTGACTACAACCCCCCATTGGCATACTGAAGCATGCTGTCTGATGTCAGACACTTCCACATACCCTTTGCCCATATAAACTCCATATAACCCCTGTGGTGAATGTGATACCGACACAGTATTGTGTTGTGGCAATCTAACTAGTGATGAGTTGTATTCTTGACCCTGCCAAGTGTGTCAAAGTTTGTGGGTCCCTGTGAGTGTGGCTGTGTTGACACTGACACCTGTTCATGTTGACAAGCACGTGTACTACACCTACCGGATAGCTACCATATCACTGTTGCAGATGTCACTCACCATCGATAGCAATACATAGTCAGTCAGGGGTTTAATATCCTGTACAGGTAGGTGTGTGACACAATCATACTTAAGTTTTACTCTCTGACCCCTCCCTGACTTATCTTTGTCTCTGTCTACCTCTCTCACTCCCTCTCTAATAGATTTGGAGACTTACACCTGCTTTGCTTAGGCAGCAGCATGTGTATTGTAAGTGATGCTTATGATCAGCTGATGGCCTCTGCACTAATTGCAGACCTCGTTTAGCTGATTGCATGTGAAACAGCTGTGGTAACATTCCCATAGCCAATTGCATGGAAACACACTTCAATATATAGGAACATCATGTTGGTGTTGGGCCTTTTCATTCACTGTGAGCAGGAACTAAATCTGTTGTTTGGCAAACAGCATCACAGATGGATCGGGGATTTACCTCTAACAACATACACTGTGGAAATAGGCCAACACACAGGAGGGGGATGTGCCTGACTTGACTACAGACTGTAAGTGCTGGTATACTGCATTTGGAGTAATGTTGGTTTAACAGGGTATGTGTGGATATATCTTACCTACATGTTTTAATACCTGTCATGTCAGTGCTATGTTTATGAGGAAACCCCCGTCTGTAAGGTCATCTGCATACTGGGCAGTGTGTGGTGCCTTTTGTTTCTTGTTTTACCCACAGTGCACCGATCTGTGAACTGCAGAAGGTAGTGTGATGATTGCAGTCAGTAGATGGTGACAGCCATAAGAGTTACTGACTTCATATCCCTCATATGACATATGTTGCAACAAACCCTGTTACAACAGTAAATGTATGAGGTTATCACACCGACATGTCAATATTGGCCCTGCGTTTGTGCCTCAAGCCACAACTCTGTCAACCTTTGTACATATGTCATTCAGTAGGAGGTGCATATGTGCTGTACACCATATTTATTGACATCATATCTGATAACAAGCCAGTGAGATATCAGACTGCTACACATGTTATGGATAGTAAGGGTTATATTTGATGACATAACCTGGACATTCTGTGGTTGTGTGTACAGTACTGAGGTCTGTGCACTTATGGTGACCGTTGAAAGTGTCTGTATTGTTAATATATACCTTGGCCTGTGTACAGACTGTGGTAGACGTCAGTGTTCTTGGTCCTGTTCTATTTGATGTTACATGCTGCTCCACTGTATGTTACCCTATCGGCTTACATGTTTGTAGGGCCAAACACACACATGTCCCATACCACAGACAAGCATCAGACCACACTGTGTAGTGGCCCAGTATATGTAGGGTTAGTGTGTGAGTGGCACATATAAGGATGGTGTTGAACAGATAGTCCATATACTGTAATATAACAGTAGCTTACCATATGTGGCTGTGGCTGTGTTCACTTTGGTTGTGGTTATTCACTTTCACACAGGTCTCAGTTATTCTGTGCTGTGACATGCCTGTAGAGCCTGCTATATATGCAGGTACATGTGTATCCCCCCATAGGAAATGTAAGCCAGTATTGAACCAGTCTGCCTGTAGCCTACACAGTGCTTTGTTACATGCATAGTAGCTTAGTATACTTACCTAGTGAGGTGTCATGTCCAGATACTTGCCAGATGTACTGCTGCAGGGCCACCATAACAGTCATGTATGTCAGACAAAGCAGTGGGATGCTGTACATATGTATGTCACTAACTAGTGGGTAGTATGTAGCCATGGCACCTCTGTACCAGCAGTTATTATATGTCAGGACAGACAGGGGTGTGTAAATGCATAACCTATAGGGGCAAATATATAACAGTAATTACATGATATACCCATCTACATGGCTGTTAACATCCACATTGTCAGGCTTGGTCCACATGTCTTGTACTAAGGGGTTCTGTGTATACCTCTGGACTGTGCAGAATGTGTCAGACTGTCCACATACATTGGCCATATCTCTGCTGTAGTCCACAGGAGCATTACTGTGCTAGCAGTGGTACTGTACTATGATGCCCTTAGGATGTCTGTCAGTAGCCAATGGCCCACATGTTAAAAGCAGATGTGACCTCCCACACACACCATGTCTGTGAAGACAATCCCTATTACAGTAGCAATAGTCTATTAAATATACCTGCAATACATACCTGACATCCCCTTGCTCTAAGAGGTTTGGACTACTGGTGCTGAGGTAGGGCTCCACTCCATGTTCAGGACATATGGTGAACATATACATATATATAATTATCCATATATCTATATAGATATATACCCATATACATATCGACATACATAGATGGATATGTATGTATGTATAGATATATATATATATATATATATATATATATAGATATATATATATATATATATATATATATATAGATACATATATATAAACACTCAGATATATACATATACAGAGTAATATATTTCTACACATATACAGATAGAGATACATATGCACATATAAGTATGGATATCTACATATATATTGACAGTAGTAGGTATATCAGAATAGATATGTATGCACATATAGATATAGATATCTACATATATACCAACATAACTAGGCATATCTGTACACATAGGATGTGCATGCATATATAGCTATATATACATTATCTATATATACACATATATATATATATATATATATATATATATATATATATATATATATATATATATATATGTGTGTGTGTGTGTGTGTTTCTGTGTGTTTACATACGAAGAGATGCACACATGGCCATATATAGGTTCATAGGTTCACAGTTAGGTACTAGGCTATCAGCCCGAGGGCATAAATAAGCCTAGCCAAAAGTGTCTTGGCTTTTGCCACCCATGTAGATTAAATTCCTGCCCCTCTATGGAGCAGAGCCACAGACATGATCCCAGGGGTGAATTTCCTGTTACCCTTCTACTCATCAAGGTTTTTCTTGAATACTGCTAATGATGAGCTCTGCTTGATGTGGATAAGAATTTTGTTCCAAAGCAATGGAAGACTCTGCATCAAGAATGTATCCCTCTAGCATGCCCTATTTATTGATGTGGTGAGGTTTAGGTCCCTAGAGCATGTAGCTCGCAAATATTGGGATTTCTTTAAGTGGAGCATGTCCATCAATTCTGGGTTTGACATAGCTTTGTATGTCAGACAGAGATCTCCTCAGACTAAGCAGCATGCGACCGCATAGAGTTGGCATTTCTTGAGCCGGTCGGCATAGGGCAACTGTCTGATGCCAGCAATCCTCTTGGTGAGGTACTTTTGGGGCCTCTCCCATTGGTGTAGGTGTCTTGTGAGGTAGATCCCAAATGGGGCATTGTACTCAATGAGGGGTCTGATAAGTGACGAGTAGATGGGGACAATGACTTCCTTTTTTCTAGGTGTGAACCCTTTTGTGATTAGGTGGTCCATGTAGAAAGATTTTCTGACCACTGTGGCAATGTGATTATCAAAGGAGAGGTTACTATCCACTTGGGTCCCGGTCTCTTATCCCACTTTCTGTGTTAAGTGAACTTCCCCCTATTTGGTAATTAATGGGTGTTTTTACCAAAGAGGATGACAATGCACTTTTTGGCATTTAGCTTGAGGCCATGGGTTTGGCACCAGGTATCTGTCTCTGTGAGACCCTATTGCAGGATGTCTACATCAGCAGGGGAATTGATTATGGCACCTAGTTTGCAGTCATCTGTGGACTTGGTTAGCCATAGACCTTCAGTGTTCGCTTGCACTTTGGAGAAGTATATACGGAACAGGAGAGGTCCCAAGACTGAACCCTGGGGCACTCCACTTGACATTGGTTTGGAGTAGGATCTGGAGTCTGCAACTCTCACCATGTGAGTTCTGTCCATGAGCCAGTTGGCCACCCATCTTGTGATGTAAGGGTTTATGTTAAGATTGGTGAGTTCATCTATAATTCCTGAATGGGGGATAATATCGAAGACTTTAGCGAGGTCCAGGTAGGCTGTGTGGACCACCTTGCCCTCATCTATGGCCTTGGTAACTGTTTCAAAGAAGTCTACCAAGTTTAGGAGACATGATCTACCCTTTACAAATCCAAATTGGGTAGCATCCAAAGTTTGGAGGTTACCAATGTCTTTATTTACGAGTTTCATGAAGATATGCTCCATGGCCTTACAGACCAGGCTTGTCAGACTAATAGGTCGATAGTTCCTGTGGTCTGTGGTGGCTCCTTTTTTGTGGAGTGGGAAAACCATTGCTGTGCACCATTCAGTGGGCACATAGCCTGTGGTGAGGCTGTGATTTAACATGGAGTCTAGGTAGGGGGGGGCTAGTTCATTTTGGAGTTAGTGTAAGACGCAGCCTGGTATGTTGTCCTGTCCCATGGACACTGTGTTTTTGGCTTTAGAGAGTGCCATTTTTACTTGTGTGTTTGTGATTAATGGGAATCCACAGTTCTTTGGTATAGTTATAGGCTCGTTGGGGGTGAGAGGGGAGTAAAGTTAGCACTGAGCCTATCTGCCAAGATGTTGGCAATATCACTTGGCTCTGTATATTTTGTACCATTCTGCTGTAGCTCAGTGCAGATCTGGGTGTTGCCATGGAGATTCTTGACATAGCTAAAGAATGCCTTGTGGTTGTCTTTGGAATCCGTGGCAATTTTTCTTTCAAAATTCGCTTTGGAGGATTTTATGAGGGATCTCAGCTTCTTACTGAGGCCTGTCAGGGAGTTCCTCCATTCATGGGATTTTACTCTCTTTTGCAACAGTTTCTTCCTTCTGTGGTAGAGTTTGTTAATGGCAGGGGACCACCAGATTGGCTTCCTTTTTTTGGAGGATAACGTCTTGGTTTTGTTAGGGATAGCATGATCCATGCACTCTTGCAGGTGCTTGTACAGTGCATTTGTGTAAGATTCAGCAATTGTGACTGTAATATCCATCTGCATGGGCGTCACAAAGTTAGCTACCTCTGTTTTGAGTAGTGTGAAGCTCACTTTGGAGAAATTTTTTGCAATGGTTTCCTTGTGTGGGGGTGGGGTCGGGATGTGGATATCTAGGGTGATTAGTTTATGGTCTGATCTAACCAGCGAGGAGCTGATCTTGGACATTGAGCAACGGTCACCCATGTTGGTAATGACCAGGTCCAGAATATTGTTGCCTCTGTTGGGGGTGTTGACAAATTGATCCAGGGCATTAGAATTTATAAATTCCAGGAATCCTTGACCAAGAGGATTAGTAAAAGAGTAGTTTTCCCAGTTTATGTTAGGGTAATTGAAATCGCCCAATATTAGGGTATTTGGTTGGACCCTCATTTTTTCCAATGTCTCCAGGAATGAGGAGTGAGGGTCCTGGGTCATGGTGGGGGATCTATAACAAGCTACAATTTGGAATGCATTTTTGCCCAAGGTTAGTTGCACTTGGATGATCTCAGAGGCATTGTGTTGTGCAATTAGCCTGGAGGTGTGGATATCCTTGATGAATATGGACACACCTCTGCCCTTAGTGTTTCAGTCTGGGTTTTGTGGCTGAAGCATGTGGTATGAATTATAAGCCTGGTAGTGTTAGGGTGCTCTCTGGAGCCTTTAACCAGGTCTCAGTCACTGCACAGATATCGATGATCTCCATTTTGAGGAGTGCCTTGAGTGAGTGCATTTTGAGGTTTAGACTCCTAGCGTTGAGCAGCATTGCCCTCAGTTTTTTGTCACTTGTAGTTCTTATGGTGGTGGGTTTGTCTTTTAAGCCTCGCCTAAAAAAGGCACTATGGGGGCAGCAAGAGCCTTGGCCAATATCCAGTATCTCAGGGGTGACATGTGCAATCCATCTTTGATGAAGCATCGTGGCCTGTCAAGTATGTCATCCAAAGCAGACAGATACTGGATCCCCTTTGAATGGCACCACAAGCTTAGCCAATTGTTGAAGTTGATCATTTTATCCTCATACTGTGGTATCATTCTTGGTGAAGGCAGGATGTTTCTCAGGGCTAGGGTCATACCTGCCTGGGCTACAAGATCACAGAGCTCTTCCATGTCTCTTTTTATGTAGTCCAGGGAGGTACATCTCAGGTCATTCACACCAACATGGACAATGACAGAGTCATATTTGTACTTTCTTTGTAGTGACCTGAGTGCATGTGTTATGTGGCAGAGTCTGGCACCCCACAAGCAGCTGACAATAACCTTCTCTTTGTCCAGCCTGGTGAGTTGGATTTTAGTGTGCCTGACTATAGAGTCACCTATGACTAGTGTGTCAGGTATGTTGTTTTGCCTTATGGGCTGTGGTTGTGTGGTACACCAAGTTTGTGGGCTATGTCTTGTTTGGGATGTGTTGATGGGAGGAAGTTGCTTGTGTGTCTACTTTGGAGGCTTATGTTGCCTAGGCAGATTTAGATTTTTATTCAAAGCCTCCATATATGTCATGGTGTTTCTATATATGAGTTTTGGAGGTGTTGGTTTAGTAGGACTATGTGAAGTGAGTGGGGTGCTGTGAGTTTTTACCTTCTTCTCTTGGCTGTCTGTTCCAGTCTTGGTTAGAGAGAGCTTTGCCTCTAGATTGGCTGCATAAGTGCATCTCTCGCAGGTATTAGTGTTTGCTGGTAGGAGGAGAGGGTTGTCTATGTACATGAGGCAGTTGTAACATTGCCTCAAGATGTCCAGGTTCATCTGTTAGATGGGAGAGTACACCAGGAGCTGTCCTTTGGACATGCCTGAGTAAGTAGTAAAGACTGGTTTCTTTTGTTAAGTGGGGAAGTAGTAAAGACTGTTTTCTTTTGTCAAATAGAGAAGTATATAGACAATTTCCTCCTGGCAAATGAGGGGTTGAGTGCTGGGGGGGGTATTTAGTGCTACAGCTGATTTAGAACAAGTGCTGGGCTAGAAGATGTGGGTCTGAGTACTTAGACTGAAAGACTGACTAGTTATAAGGGAAAAACTGAAGAGCAGACTTTGTGGAGCCAGGGATGGTTAAGCCTAGCTAACCAACGCTGCGTGGTGTGCAAAACCACACAAATGCAGTTTTTATAACAGAAAGATGAAAGGGATAGAAATTAACTCGGCCAATAAACTACAAATTCTGAGCTGAAAACCACTCCTCCATGGACAGATAGGCTGCTCAAAGCTCCCCACTCTCACTGGTGAAGAGAGAAACTTCCTTCTATCCCAGTAAGGTATGGGCAACACAGAAACTACAATATAGCCCTGGATTCAGCAAACTCTGAAAACTGGACTCTAAAGCTTCAGAAAGACGGGAAGCAAGTGTAGATATAGTTTTTTTTTTGTTGTTGTTTTTTCAAGAAGTTAAGGCAAATACAACAAAATAAGCACTTTAAAGCACAGTAAAACACCTATTGCACTTGAGTGTGTAGTCTAAAACAGAAAAACAGTTTAAATGCTCACAGAAATGATTTTAAAAGTGCAAACAGTAAGTAAGTAAGTACAGTAAACAGCTGAAATAATCTTTTTAAGTATCAATAAATGTGTGAAACTGAGCGTTTAGGTGGAATTAGCCATGACTAGCAAGAAACAAGCCAAAAAAGTACTTAATCAATCCAAAAGTCTCTCTTGTCTCCTGCTGCTGTTGGACTCTGCAGGACACTTAGGCAGGATCTTGCTGAGCTGGTACAAGTGCAAAAAACTCGCAAATGCAGTTTTTATAACAGAAAGATGAAAGGGATAGAAGTTAGCCCAGAATGGCCAATAAACTACAAATTATGAGCTGAAAACCACTCCTCTAGGGACAGATAGGCTGCTCAAATCTCCCCACTCTCACTGGTGAACAGAGAAACTTCCTTATATCCTAGTAAGCTATGGGCAACACAGAAACTACAGTACAGCCCTGGATTCAGCAAACTCTGAAAAGTGGATTCTGCTAGCTTCAGAACGGTGGGAAACAAGTGTAGATATAGTTTTTTTTTGTTTGTTTTTTTTTTTTTGTTTTGTTTTATCAAGAAGTTAAGGCAAATACAACAAAACAAGCACTTTAAAGCACAGTAAAATGGCTATTGCACTTAAGTGTGTAGCTTACAATAGTTAAAACAGTTTAAATGCTCACAGAAATTATTTATTTTAAAAGTGCAAACAGTAAGTAAGTACAGTAAACAGCTGAAATATGCATTTTATGTATCAATAAACACTAGAAACCAAGTGCTTAGGTGGAATTAGCAATAACTAGCAAGAAACAAGCCAAAAAAGTACTTAATCAATCAAAAGTCTCTCTTTTCTCCTTCTGCTGCTGTAGGACTCTACAGGACAACTAGGCAGGATCTTGCTGAGCTGATACAAGTGCAAAAAATTTGCAAATGCAGTTTTTATAACAGAAAGATGAAAGGGAGAGAAATTAGCCCAAAATGGCCAATAAACTACAAATTCTGAGCTGAAAACCACTCCTCCAGGTACAGATAGGCTGCTCAAAGCTACCCACTCTCACTGGTGAACAGAGAAACTTCCTTCTATCCTAGTAAGGTATGGGCAACACAGAAACTAAAATACACCCCTAGATTCAGCAAACTCTGAAAACTGGACTCTACTAGATTCAGAAAGGTGGGAAACAAGTATAGATATAGTTTTTTGTTTGTTTGTTTTTTCAAGACGTTAAGGCAAATACAACAAAATAAGCAGTTTAAGGCACAATAAAATGGCTATCACACTTGAGTGTGTAGCCTACAACAGTTAAAACAGTTTAAATGCTCACAGAAACGATTTTAAAAGTGCAAACAGTAAGTACAGTAAACAGCTGAAATATGCGTTTTAAGTATCAGTAAACACTAGAAACCAAGCGTTTAGGTGGAATTACCAATAACTAGCAAGAAACAAGCCAAAAAAGTACTTAATCAATCCAAAGTCTCTCTTTTCTCCTTCTGCTGACGTAGGACTCTATAGGACAACTAGGCAGGATCTTGCTGAGCTGATGCAAGCATAAAAAAACTCGCAAATGCGTTTTTTATAACAGAAAGATGAAAGAGATAGAAATTAGCCCAAAATGGCAAATAAACTACAAATTCTGAGCTGAGAACCACTCCTCCAGGGACAGATAGGCTGCTCAAAGCTCCCGACTTTCACTGGTGAACAGAGAAACTTCCTTCTATCCTAGTAAGGTATGGGCAACACAGAAACTACAATACAGCCCTGGATTCAGCATACTCTGAAAACTGAACTCTACTAGCTTCAGATAGGCAGGAAACAAGTGTAGATATAGTTTTTTTGTTTGCTTTTTTGTTTGTTTTTTTAAGAAGTTAAGGCAAATACAACAAAATAAACACTTTAAAGTACAGTAAAATGGCTATTACACTTAAGTGTGTAGCTTACAACAGTTAAAACAGTTTAAATGCTCAAAGAAACGATTTTAAAAGTGCAAACAGTAAGTAAGTACAGTAAACAGCTGAAATACGTGTTTTAAGTATCAATAAACACTAGAAACCAAGCGTTTAGGTGGAATTAGCAATAACTAGCAAGAAACAAGCCAAAAAGTACTTAATCAATCCAAAGTCTCTCTTTTCTCCTTCTGATGCTGTAGGACTCTACAGGACACCTAGGCAGGATCTTGCTGAGCTGATACAAGCACAAAAAACTCGCAAATGTGATTTTTATAACAGAAAGATGAAAGGGAGAGAAATTAGCCCAAAATGGCCAGTAAACTACAAATTCTGAGCTGAAAACAACTGCTCCACAGACAAATAGGCTGCTATAAGCTCCTCAATCTCATTGGTGAACAGAGAAACTTCCTTCTATCCTAGTAAGGTATGGGCAACACAGAAACTACAATACAGCCCAGGATACAGTAAACTCTGCAAACTGGACTCTACTAGCTTCACAAAGGCGGGAAACAAGTGTAAATATCGTTTTTTTTTGTTTTTTATGTTTTTTCTAGAAGTCAAGGCAAATACAACAAAATAAGCACTTTAAAGCACAGTAAAATGGCTATCACACTTGAGTGTGTAGCCTACAACAGTTAAAAGAGTTTAAATGCTCACAGAAATAATTTTAAAAGTGAAACAGTAAGTAAGTACAGTAAAAGCTGAAATACGCTTTTTAAGTATAAGTAAATGCTAGAGACCGAACGTTTAGGTGGAATTAGCAATAACTAGCAAGAAACTAGATAAAAATGTACTTAATCAATCCAAAGTCTCTCTTTTCTCCTTCTGCTGCTATAGGACTCTACAGGATACCTAGGCAGGATCTTTCTGAGCTGATATATGTTGCAGTATACAGATATGTATACAGACATATGTATGAGTATACATGTGTATGTACATGCAGACAAATATCAACCTATTATATGTATATAACCATATTCCTGTCATGTGTAAACCTCACGGTTGTGTATACCCTCCCAGATGTATCTCACCATAAGTATCTGCTATGTGTACATTATGATAAAACAACATATGTGATGCAACAGTCATATTAATAACAAGGACTACACAATTTTGGAAGTAAAGGCAATTGTTCGATGCTACTCAATATGTGTCTTGACAGCTATATTGGTAAAATAACAGCTGTCTTCACAGTGGTCATGATGTAGTGGTTAAGTGTTGTGACTGTAGTATACAGGGTCCTGGGTCCAAGACCTGTAAGGGATGTTCATTTTGTTGCTGCGCAGAACAAGGGCTGTCGGATACAGAGTGGTTAAGGCAGTTCTGAGCAGCCTTAAGCAGGTTTGCATAGGTTTGCAAGAAGATAAGCGGTGCTAAGCTATGGGTAAATGTACAGGCCCTTACACAATTTAGGCTTTGCTTACCAGCGTGCAAAGCAGTTTAGCTGTTATATTGGAGTAATGTTGATACCTGCTAAACATGGCTTAAGCCCTGTTAACCAGGTCACACCACCCAGTCTGATAACATAGCTGGGTAATGACATCTGTAATAAGTGTATGTACTGCCATGTACAATACATGTGCCTATGTGCTGTCATTACAGTAGCAAGGGGTGTGAGTGTCATTTGTAGGACACAAACATATATGAGGCCTGTACAGCACTGTTATCCATGTGAATGTGTTACATACAGGGGTAGTAGCCCAGAGTACATGCTGTCACACTGGCATGTAGTGTTTCATGGCACTACTACTGTTGACGGTGCTTATCCAGGCAAGAGCAGCATGCTAAATGTAGTATTGACAACAGGCATACCTGCAGGCATAGCTGGACACTGAGGCCTCCCTGTTGTATGCATGGTGTGTTAGCTGTGTCACATTATATAACCCTTACTGGGTAATGATCCAACATGTGGAATATAACTGTAGATTACTGTCTGTACAGCACATGTTAGTGAGGGCTTCTAACATGTAGTTATGGCATACATATAGTTGTCATAGTTTATCTGTCAACACACTCATCCTACTGCATAGCTACTTGCCAAGCTAATGACTGTCAGTCCCTGTACAGATGTGCAGATGGCAGGTATCCAGTTGGGATATGTACAGGCAACCTAAGCTTGATTGACACTGACATGTCTGCCCAGCTGTGTAAGAACTGGCATATATAGGAGATGTCACCCTGTGCATACCACATGCCATGGGTACCTCCACTACACTATAACAGTCAGCAGAACATGCTTGGGTACAGGTCTCCATCACAGACACTAACCATGTGTTGTAAAGCATGTTGCATACTTGTCAACTTGATCACCTCAGCGGCCATGTCCAGGAGGCACCTGGAGGATTGGCTAATGCATGTCATTCTCACACTAAAGGTCACCACAGTAGTGCCTGTTGATAGATTTCCTGCTGCCATCTGGCAGGTGGCAGGATACCACTGTACACACAACCCCTACACAACCCATCTCTCCTTGGAAAATAGCTAGGTACACAGCTATGACCACCTGCAGCGATGCACCCCTGTACTGACACATGTGTAAGTGTGCATTACTGACTATAGCAGTGTCTGTGTGTTAGCTCACCTGTACTTGGGAATTCCATGAGGGTCTTCACAACCAAAGCAACACCCATTGCTATAGTCAGTTGTGGCTGCTGCTGTATGGGACATTAAATGTACCCTGTTAAGCTTCTCCCCATACGACCTACAAGAGCCTTGCAGTACCAGCACAACAGTGTTGTACAAATAGGTTGATAGGCATGGGATACCCATTGTGTTCTGGCATGTGTGTGTAGTTGTGCATGTCCGTATATCTGTAGGGTACAGCATTCCGAGACCACATACTCCTATTACAATACCCATTGCCACACAGTAGTACAGATAGTGTTGTTGCTGCCCATAGGTGCCCATGACAATGCAACACCCTACTATTGTGGGACATGTGCATTAGATGCATATCCCTGTGGTACCACTGTTGGGGTATACTATGGGTTGTATCGCAATTGCGGCCAATGTGTGATGGTGGGTATGGCAGAGTGTCATCGTGGGTTTCAGGGAGTACAATATTCACTGGGGGCTGTGGGTGCTGTGTACACTGTCATTACACCAAGGTACACCCGGTATATGTCCCCAGTACCATATCATGGTTACCACTGTCACCATCAACCATACAGATAACTGATACCACAATCCAGGACAGTTATGCATGTGCTGTGTGCAGCCTACCTGTAACACATTGGACACACGATCAAGTTAGATAGCAGTGATAGGCCTTGGTATCCTGGATGTGTATCTGCCTGTTATGTGTCTGTTAATGTGTATATGAAGGTATGTCACACTATGTATTGTCCATATACACCCATTACATCACCCATTAGCATACTGTACATGTCTGGGGATGTTCTGCATGTAACATGTAACGTGGGATACACCTCACCCTAAATGCTGTGTGGTGTGTGCAATGTAAGCCAGACACTTCAGTATCACTACATAGCTAGGTAGGGGTCTAGTCCAAGTGTTGCCAAGTAACAGTGTGCTTTTGTGTGGATGGGTCTACGATCAGGTTGCATGGTACACACGCCTCAGTGGGTCACCTGACCATGTGGCACAGGCAATAACCATTTTAGTGACCTGTGACATGTGTTCAACTGTACTCCAGATATGTCACAGCCATGGTGTCACAACAGTGCCATACCCCATTGTGGAATATGACTGCAGACCATCCTCATGCTGACACATGTACACCTACAACACAAATGGATAATATTATAGGGACCGCAAACAACCTACTAACAGCTATAATGCATCATTGCTGGATGGCTACACTACCTTACATATATGCATTATACTTCACTCCTTACAACATGGGACACTGCAGTACTGTGGTACACTGTAGTACAGTCACAGTGTGCATCAGAACCATATAAGCCTGTCTCTGCATTGATGGTATAGATGACAGGGATGTGGCACAGGTATCATCATATGCACAGGGCATCCTTGTGCTGACACATGTACACCTGCAACACAAATGGATGACATTATAGAGACCACAATTAACCAGTGTTACTAACAGCTATAATGCATCATTGTTGGATGGCTACACTACCAGCCATATATGCATTACACTTTACTCCTTACAACATGTTAAACTGCAGTACTGTGGTACACTGTAGTACAGTCACCATGTGCATCAGAATAATGTTAGCCTGTCCCTGCATTGATGGTATGGATGACAGGGATGTGGCACAGGTATCATCATATGCACAGGGTGTGATGTTGGTTTGCCAGGGGCGGAGGGTAGGCCATACATTTGACACCATGTGTGTTGGTGAGGGGTGTACTGCAGAGAGCTGGGCATGGTGCTGTGGTGTGTGTAGGTATGGGGTTGCCCTAGGTGTGTTTGTATAGTGTGTGGGTATGAATGCACACAGTTCTGCCATGTGGCTTCCCCATACAGGTGCTTATGGACAGCTGCAGATCATACCTGGCAGGATGTGCAGTTCACTGCCTTTGGCCACGGACACATGGACTGTGCCTGCCAGGGGTTCCATGGGCACATCCAGGTACAGGCCTCAATGTGCTACTCTCACCTGCTGATGATAAATATTCGCTGGTACCAGACCATTCCTGGGACTGGTCAAGACCATGTGCACATGGCCTGCTGTGGTGTGGTGTGGACAGCAACCCCTCCACACTGCAGGGGCTGGTACTGCCAGAAAGAGAGCCCCTTGGTGTGCTAGCATGTCCACATTGACTACTAGCTGCTGGTGTTGCTAGGCTACATCCATGCAGCCATCGCCACACCCCCAACACACATTCAAGCAAGGACACACCACAGCCAATGAGGGCCATCATCTCACTACGCCATCTATCCATGAGCTTGGTAGAAGCACGGATGGCACCAGAAAGTTCACAGATGTTGTCGCTTACAGTTGTGAATGCAGCCTTCTGCAGCCTCAGTCCCTGTTTTGTGTAATGTTCCATATGTGCCTGTGCCGCCATGACAGCCTAAA
The DNA here is from genome assembly GCF_019279795.1 of Protopterus annectens. Taxonomy (NCBI): domain Eukaryota; kingdom Metazoa; phylum Chordata; order Ceratodontiformes; family Protopteridae; genus Protopterus; species Protopterus annectens. Next base: position 1,503,886,036 of record NC_056728.1, read on the forward strand.
ACATGCACCTGCTGGTACCAGCTATGTTGCCTCTTCCAGGAGCATGATGTCCAATGGCCCTACCATGAGCACCCTGGGACATCTGCCTATGTGGTGCCCTGCCCTGCCAGACATCTGGCTATGCCTTACTGTGACAGGACACAGTAGGCATGGTTACCACTCTTTCCAGTGCACTGCCACCAAATGCCAGCTGTCCCTCCCCTATGGCCACTGCTGATGGAGTATGTATAGGCACTGAAATTGTGTGCGGGGTTGGGGTGGCTAAAAGGAGGATGTCAAATGATGGCACAGAGTCAGCCTCTGACAACCCTACCTGTGCCTCAACAGTACTATCATCATCTTCGGTGTGTGTATGGACACCACCATCAGATTGCATGCAGGAGGGAGCCTGACCTACCTTGCCACTTGTGGGTGAAAAACAATAAATGCACTTTAAAATCTGTTCAGCATTGCCTAACAGTATGTGCACACACACACACACACACACACACATGCACACACACACACACACACACACACACACACACACACACACACACACACACACACACACACACACACCTCCTCCGTGATACCTACCGGTCCATGGCTTTACAGACAGTCCCACGTATATGTCCATGTGGTACCCCATCCTGCATCACACTTGTTAACATACACACATTGATACCACACAATAACATGGGCACCCCCTGTGCTAATACCTATGCTAATCTGGTCGTCCTATGGTGGGAGAAACAACACTTATTTAAGCATCAAAACTTTAAACATATTAAATTGTACAGACGCTTTGTAGACGATATCATTATTATTTGGGAGGGTGCATTGTCATTGTTTGAAGATTTTTGGAACTATCTTGAAACCACCAGTAGTTTCCTCAGATTCACCCAGGAGTCTTCTAGTACTCACATCAATTTTCTTGATGTGACACTTAGCTTCACTTCTGATGGAAGGATTGCCTCCTCACTATATAGAAAACCCATGTGGCGTAATTCGCTACTTTATTTTGATAGTATGCACCCCAGGCATGTGTTCCAGGGGATAATAAAAAGTCAATTTTCGAGAATCTTAAAAATATGTAGTGATGATAAAGATCTAATTAGGGAGGCACAAGTGCTAGAAGATCTGTTATTGAACAGAGGATATGATCCTGTAATGGTCAGTAATACTAAATCTGATATATTGAGACAGAGAATACCTGTGGAACTACTTAGACTAGGAACAATAACTACAAATAACAATACGCAACAAAAGGTAAAAAATTATGCCTCTTTTTGTCACAATAAAGTGAGTTTTTCTTACGACAATCCTGTAAGGTATGTAACAACTTATACTAGTGACATCAATAGAATACAGGAGGTTATCAGAAATAATTGGCATATTTTGAGCACGGATGTGAACACAGGAGATTTGCTAGGGAAGAATCCTGCTTTCTTGTTTAAGAATAGTAAAAACTTAAAGAGGATCTTGTGTGGTGACTTACATACTGCAATTGATGGCACCAGAATGACCTCTAGTATACTTACTTTACATAAGCTAGGGACGTTCCCATGTTATTGTTGTAACAGATGCAGTTATATTACAAAGGAACAACTATTTGTCCATCCAACAATGGAATATGTATTTACACCTTATTTCTTTGCTAATTGCAATACTAGTAATGTCATCTACCTTGCCACCTGTATTAGATGCAATGCATTCTACGTAGGTTTAACTAAAAGGAAACTACAGGAGCGTATCTACAATCATGTATATGGCATCAAGAGGAAAATAGATACAAATGCATTAGCCAAACATGTTACTGATTTTCCATCACACTCTTTTACTTTTAGAGTGCTACAAATAGTTACCGTTAATGCTAGGGAAGGCAATAAGGAAAATAACTTGGCCTTGAATGAATTACACTGGATACTGAAACTAGGAGCCCATTTGACACCAGGGATTAACAGTTCAGTCTCCTTAAAACCAGTTTTGTTATCTAGATAATTACCCCTTTTTTTTCTCATTACTGAAACAGATAGTGACAGAAATATTCAGATATGCTTGATGTGTTTTGTTTTTAACACTTGGTTAGTTCTATTTTTATTTTCACATCTACTATAAGCTACCTTTTGATTCCATAACCATTATATATTATATATATTTTGTTGAGATATCTGATTTTGATATTTCATTTGGAACTGCAGTATTAAGTATGTAGCTTTCTATTTATTTTAACATCAATATTTTAAAAAAGACATACATCTTTGATATTGTCATTATTAGAAATATGAATATGTCTTCTTTACATATTTATTTTATTCATAGTAAAAATAAATTTTTTCTCACTCTATATAACTTAATAACAGACAGTTTTAGACATTTTGTATAGTTCTATTTTTGTACATATACTGTCTTCTATATTGAGTTTTGATAATGTATTTATACATATATACTATTTTCTTTGATAGTGAGATCCATATAATACTTTTAGGGTGAACATCTTTATACTATGAATTAATGTGTCTATAGAAGGGCACATAATAATTATGTTAACCAAGTTATGTGATACACTTGATAAGAACATTTATATTTCTACTTACATAATTTTAAAGTATCTAAGATTGAGATATGCTCATGACATGAGGTTAACTTCATTGTTAGGATTTATGTATAGCGCTTTAAATTAACATGCTCGATATACATTTATATATATAGAGGTATTGACCTTAAAACATTTAGTGAAATGTGGTAATATTTGTGTCTCATTTATGTTTGCATTTTTATTTATTTTAACATATATTTTTCGTTAAAGTTATTGTATGTTTTTTCAGTTTGGATTCATTTTTATTACATTACTAAATATATACATTCTATCATGTGCACACTTTAAGAGATCTAATATAAGGAAAGTTGTGCTTTAACTATTTAATATTTTTATATTTTACTTTTATTTTGATTTTCTTTTTATTATTATTACTTAATACATATGATTGTTATATATAATGAGACATACGTCTGTATTATAAACCTATGTAAACAGTTTTGGTTTTGTCTTTTTATGTTTTGCACTTCTGCATAGTTAAGAGTCTTAAGGTGCAACGTAAATGCATGCTTAGTGTCTAACAATATATACTTGATTGATCTCAAGAACAGATTATTCAATTAAGTTCCCGCGCAATGTTGCATAAATATTGATACCTTTGTCTTAGTAAATGATATCTGATGAAGCGTGGGTTCACCACGTGAAAGCGCTTATTTTCTGTCTTCAATAAAGGATTGCTCTTGTTTTTACTACGGAGTCGTACCTTTTTGCCTAACTGAAGAGTTGTTGCAGCTTTGTGGACTATTTTGCAGCATATTCCTGGTGGTTGGTTCAACGCATTTGTTTCTATCTAACATATTAGTCCTCTAAATGCCTACACAAGCGGTCACAACACAAGACCTGTTACTACATTACCTGCTTGACCTGTGTGTAGTAGTTTTAGATGACCTCACTGCTGTTATTTGGTATTCACCCTGTGTATGTCCAGACATCAAGAGCATGGCCCCTATATGTGTGGGCTACTAGTTTCTATCCATAATATCGTGCACTGGTGTGTCATGTATATGTAATGCTCAGTACATGCTAGATATGCTGCTCATTCAGCCTATCATGTGACAACTGTAATATTTGGATACACTTGCTGGTGTTGACTAGTACTTCCCCAATTCATCTGTAGTGCTGCATATGTGGGTTGTAAGTGACATCTCTGCTGAATGCGATATTAAGGGGGTACCTGGTGTCTACCTTCCCTTCTCGATACCTGTTACATGCTACAGATAATATTATACTATCAGCTGTCCTGTGATTACACACATGACAAGTATTCCTAGTGTGTAATGTGGCAGTCCATGTACATGTACTGCATGATTCCAGAGGGAGGTACTGCTGTATGAACACCCCACAATCACACATGTGCATACATGGCCAGCTACACAAACACACACACACACACATGCACACAAGCATCCTACATGCATCAGCCTCCCTCTACTTCACCAGAGTGACCCTACAGGCAAACTAACTACCCAGCAGGATGCATACACATACACATACAGGTGAGGTTGCACTATGATAGTACACACAGTCCTCCTATTACCCCACTGTCAACATGCATAACATATGGTACCCAACAGCATGCAGTGCAGCTATAGTCAATCTATGCTAGCAACGGTATACATGCATGTGATGCATGTGCTGTGTCACTAGGTGAAGCCTCTTCCCCTGGATACCACTGCCCATGGACATGGTATTCATGTGCACCTGGTCTGCACCCTGCCATGTACTGTGCACCACATCACAGGTGTACAGCCCATTGCTGAATGTGTGCTACTGTGTCGGTTATGTCAGCTTTAATGCTCACAGCCACTATGTTTTCCATCAACACATACCTGGTATGATATGTGGACAGATGCCATTTGTGAATGCCTGATGTACAGCTGTCAACATCAGCGGACCATGTATGACCAATCCAATACTCTTACACTGACAACCATCAGAGCATACCATGGCTATAGGGGATGTACACACCCTTACTGATATGACCCACCCATCCTTGATCTGCCATGGGACCACGTCACCACATATCTTAGCAGTACATGAGCCCGATATGTGACATATCTCCTGTACATTCACATGCAATTTGTACGGAATGTGCTAGGTGTGCAGATGCTGACCGGGATGCATACACACCGTGTAGGCATATGTGTGCACATCCTTATCATGATGGTTCATCGCACCTCTTGTGTGTACTACAGCAGTCACTACTCATGGCAGGGGTATAACAGCATGGGCCATTTACATTTGCCAGTGTATATTCAGTCTGCCCTACACATGTCCCTCTATTCTGCATGATTGCAAGGACTACTCATGTGCACATCCCTTGGTGTTCACTTAATGCCATCACTATTGCTGTGGCGGTAGGGTTATGGCTGCCACAGATCCTGAACCTGAATATGTGCAGATACAGCCATTCTTAGCATCCTTAGGATCCCTGCTGCAGTGCACTGGTGAGTCATGCTGACACTCCTCCCCCCTCCTTCAGCCTTTTTGCAGATGCAAGAAAAATAAGTTCTACACATGCGTGTCACTTTGCAGCATCCAATACACTGAACTCCACATGTTGCAGCTTAGTCCCAGCTGATAATGTAGATCACTGTAATGCCTTATGCCATAGTGTATCAATGCAGCAGTTGTAATTGTCCTTCAGGTATATACACTGGTGTTGCTTTGTATATGGGTGTTGTTCTGAACATGTCCCTACTGTAGGCCATGTCTCCCACTATTATGTTACTCCCTGTGGACACATTCCACAATGACAGGACGTTAGTTATCATGCAGGTTCTGACATACACTTCCAATACCCCATCATGGTCACCCCTGTGATGCCATGCATTTCACAGCAAGAATACATGCACATGTACAGCATGCATTCTGGGTAGGTGTTTTAGATGTGTGCATGGCATATACTATAGCCATTACATGCCCGATGTATTGGAAAGCATCTTCATAAACCATACTAACCAGCTACAGGCTGCTGCCTTGGTGGTATCCCAGAGGGACCTACATAGAGGGTGAGAGATTCAAAGTCAGTGTCCACAACTGTGGCAGTGCTACAGGGTGGGTGCAGTATTACAATACATCAACAGTACATTTCCACAATACTGCCACATATGGACATCTGTTTATCACTACTATGCAGCAACAAAATATATTTATGACATGTCAGATAAGAATGATCTACCTATACCGATGTGGTTGTGTACGCAACAGTGGTCTACGGAATTGCCCTGTGGCCTTACCTGCATGCGCTTCAGCTGGTGTGTGGTTGGCACCCACCTCCACAAAGGTGTCTGGCGGTTTGGGTATGGCTGGATGGGCAGGTGCCACGAGGCTGGCCAGGAGCTCCTCAACACATGTCAGGAGGAATGGATGGCATGGCCCCTCCCTGTAGTGAGATGATCCCTCCAGACTGCAGCAGCACGCAGACGGGCATTGCGAAGCAGGTCAGAACAATGATGCCGGACCTGCTCATAACTGCGGTTGTGCAGTCTGACAACATTGACCCTGTGGACCAGGTCATTCCACAGAGCAGTCCACTCCTACTGATTATGGGCAGCCCAGCCAAACAAGGTTGCATAGTGATGAATAAGTCTATCCAGCAGGATGTCATTTTCCGTTGCTGAGTAGGCTGGCAGCCTTGTATGAGACATCATGCTTGAAAGACATAAAGATGGACACAGGTGTGAGCATATCATGCAGCAAGGTTACTACAGTTCTTAATACACATCACTGTCACCCCCCATCATATCAGTGACAAAAAAAGTACACATATTACAATATGTATGGCTATAGCATACCTACCAGTGAGGCAGATATTGTACTGTATCACGCTTTGTGCAATGTGTTTGTAGCCATGTTATTTGTGTGGACACTATCAATGCTGGCCTGTTACAGACTATTCACCTCCATGTCATTGTCAGGGCCACAATGGTTCCATATATGCCTGTGATATGCCCTGCTATGTGTGTGCTGCACATCTGACATACTGTGTTATTGTGGTTATCTGTGCATGCTGTTGGACATGTTCTGGGATTGTGTAGACTATTACTACCAACATATGTTCTATAACAGTGACACACTAGCATGTATATGTACTACTGGCTGGCAGAGCCACCTCTCCAAACCCATCTGCCCATGTTATCCAGCCACATCACATGTGTGTCCCACCCTGGGGCCTCCTCATGTACTGGTCCAGCAATACCATCAGGTTGAACCAACCAGGGGATGTTGCCCCCCCCTGGGGGTACACACTGACATGTTCCTGTCCCCTGTGGTCAGGTCTAGGGTCTGTTCCATAACGGGCTCCACAGACACATGTGAGATGTGCTACATCACTCTGAGGCACCCAGTACACATTCACAGGACCAACATGCTCCTCCAGCTCAGCCTCCAGGCCAGGCATTTTCAGGACATGGACTGCTGTTGTGAGTAGCAGTGGGTGAGGGGCTTGTTCCCATTGTGTCCATATTGGGGCCCATGGGGCATCCACATCACAGACCACACACACCATTCAGCATGTTTACTGACCACGTGTCACATACCACCCCTGTAGGCTGTCCTCTATACCTACCAACCCTGACTACCTCCGCAACTATACCTGCCATACTTCCCCATATCCCCATTCCATAATTCCCAGACAAGGGCAATGTGGTCCCAGCAAGGGGTTCACATGTGACATATCCATCCATGTTGCACACACTGACAGCTGTAAATATCTGTGTGTATTGCTATGTGTGCTGTTTCCTCGCACATAGCATGCAGCACTGTGGTAGTAATATAGGGGACATGTATTTACATACATATATGTTTGTGTGTGTGTTTGTATATATGTAGACATGTGCATATAGGTATATATCAATTAATGTGTATATTTATGTGCTCATATATATGCCTACACACAGGTATATGTATATTTGTGGATAAATATATATATATATATATATATATATATATATATATATATATATATATATATATATATATTTTATATATATTATATATGTGTACATATGTACACATATGCATACCTATATGTGGGGTACGTTCAGACATCAGGTCCACAATATCACAACACCTTCCTGCACAGCTGCACTGTTCTGCCTTGCTACAACACAGACAGGTGCCACATATGGACACAGCCTGACATTAGTGGGGTATATGTAGGGCCAGATTGCAGGTAACCCTATTACACACCTATGGCATTCCTGCATGCTACAATATAGATTAACTTGAGTATCCTGCAAGGGTTGGACTCTGGATCCCACGTGTCCATCATAATGGCATTACTTCCACCACCAGCTATTGGCCACGTAATATACATACTTCCCATTATACAACACACATTATGATGACTTACATCTTATTAGTCAGTGCTGCTCTGCATGGTTGTGGGGTAAGGCCCATTACCCACAGGCTCAGACTTTATTGTCCTTAGCAGTTGTTTAGCTGAACATCATTACAACAACACCTAAAGGCACATATAAAGCATTCTACATCATCTATCTCATTATTATGGACCAAGTACTACAGTCAATTACATACATATATACTTCACATACATTTTCTGTGACTGCAGACTCTTTTAGATTGTTTTGAATTTTTCTTTTTTTTTTTTCATTATACACTCTCACACTCTCTCTGTCTCACACTCTTAGTCTCTCTCCAGTAAATGGAATGAGCTGCTTTGCATAGATTGCAGCATGGAATTTGTAGCTGATGCACATGATCAGGTAATGGCCTCTGCACCAATCAATGTCCTCCACTTGCTACCTGCATGCAGCATGCAGTGGAAATTGATTGGAAGTACTACACAGCATGCTGCATGTTGCACCAATCAATGTCCTCCACTTGCTACCTGCATGCAACATGCTGTGTAGTACTTCCAATTACCACTGTCATGGCAACCAACTACTATAAATCTCTACATCACATGGGCGTGGTCCCTATACCTTTCCTGTATGATGGACATCCTTCCTGTCTGTGGGCATCAGTGTTACAGACAAAAGGTAGCAATACCTCTTACAGGAGAACTTGCACACTGAGGCCAGCTACATATTTATAAGAGGTTCCAGAACTACAGACAGTGTGTGAGTAGTGTTGTATGCATTGTATAGCACTGGTGTTACAGGGTTTGTGTGTATGTACTAGTTTAACTTGGAATGCAGTCTGTCTGCATAGCTCTCAGCTGTAAGCCTATCCTCTTGATGGCCAGAGGTGTGTCTATTATGTTTTGTCTGTCCACCACACAGGTCTTGTGTCAGATATATCACTGGCAATGTGTGTGTTGAGTGCTATCAGTACATGGCTACAAACATTTCAATTTCTAACTTCATATTCCTGACTAAGGGTATGTTGCAGACTATCCTGTAACACCAGTCACTTGCTTAGTGTATGACAACAGTTTTACACATTTGGGCCTGTGTTCCGACCTCTGTCCTCCACCTACATACCAGGCTTTGCACATATGACATGCTGTCAGGGGTTGTTCTGTAGTGGGCTGTGAGTATGTCATGCTGCCATTCCTGCCATCATTCCATTGCTGTCGTGTCCCGCACACATACTGTGGGGTTGGAGCCATAAATGTGTGGGCTTCACCTACACAATGCATGTGTGTTCTTATGCACTCCAGAGGCCAGTGTGTGTAACAGTGGGATATGGCCCTGTATTATTGAGTCTAGGGGGAGATGCACCATAACAAACCTAGGCTGTTACAACATGTGGGGGTATCAGGGGTAAGCTACATTAAGGTAGCTGGATGTACATTACCATACATTCCACCTTGGGTAAATGCAGGCCTACTGCCTCCTGCTATACAGACTGTTCTGTTTGTCAGTGTGATTGTGATATTGTCAGAAATGCCTTGTTATGTAACAGATACATCCCATTGTGTCAACTGAGGTCTTTACCCCCTAGGGATTGTGTACAGTGTGTAGATAGAGGCTGCTGGACTATACATCTGCATTACTTACTGTTGATTGTTTGGTATCCTGTGACTCAGTCTGTCTTTACTATTGTACTACTTGAAGGCCTCGGCCTGGACAGTAACATATGTAAACCATTCCAGACTACTGTATTAGTATAACTGTTTCATAGTTGCATTACTCTGTTTATATGGATGTCAGTGTCTAAACAGCTATATGATATGGCATATACAACTGTAATAGTACACAAGTAAAGCTTTCCCATGTATGCAAACCTGTGTGTGGTGTTATATCCTGTAACCTCTCTGTCGTTATATGTTGCAGGCAATGATTGTCATTTATATGGGTGGCTCATACAGTGTCCACTTGGTAAGGTGGTAACTGTAGGCATGGTGGCTGGCCCATATTGTGTGCACCTTTTACATATGTATCTTCATATACATATCTCTGTGTGTGTATGTGTGTATGTATATATATATATATATATATATATATATGTGTGTGTGTGTGTGTGTGTGTGTTTCTATATCTGCATATATGTGTCTGTGTATATGTATCCTAGGGATGATTGCGTCCACATTGTACATTCCTTATGGGAGCCAGACTGTACTCCATGATATGTTACTGATACCAGCCTGACATCATACAGGTGGGAATGAGTACTGTTAACATCTTGTGCCCATGTCGTGGCAGGTCCTGGTTATGGGATCTGCAACAGCTGGTAGTGTATTGCAGGGCAGACGTGTTTGACTCTGGGGATGGGGAAGAATACCTATTTTTGCAAGACGTATGTTGTCTGTTGCCTCTCAACCCCATTAATGGTGCATGTGGATATACAGGTTTTTGTTATCTTCCCATGTATATACCTATATATATATATATATATATATATATATATATATATATATATATATATATATATATATATATATATATATATATATATATATATATATATATATATACATATATATATATATATATATATATGTAGAGAGAGAGACATATAGATGTAGACATATATATTTATAGACATATGCATATGTATGTATGTGTGTATATATATATATATATATATATATATAGAGAGAGAGAGAGAGACATATAGATGTAGACATATATATTTATAGACATATGCATATGTATGTATGTGTGTTTATATAATATATATATATATATATATATATATATATAGATATGTAGATATCTATTTAGATATTAATATATGTACACACACATACATCTACATGTTTAAATACATTTCCTGTACTGTTGAATTACTGGGCTGGATGATATGTTTGTGAAAACATCAGGGTTATGTATATCTGACAAGTGTTAGTAGTAAATCACTTTGGCTATGGTGTGCAAGGTCCTGGGTTTGAGCCTTGCAGAGGTTGTTTATTTTGTCGCTGGGTAAAAGAAGGGCCATTGGATACAGAGTGATTAAGGCACTTTTACGCAGTTGTAAGCGGGTTTGCACAGAGGTAAGCACTGCTATCTTCCAGTTCCAGTTTCTTATACTCAGTTTCTAAATTGCTTAACCTGTGTAGGCATTGTTAACCCCTGTGCAAACAAGCTTAAACCCGCCTATTGCTGCTTAAAAGTGCTTACTCTCACTTACCCCCTCACTAATTTCTTTAAAAGAAAAGAAAAAATGAAAAAGGGGCACTAAGAGGGAAAGACAGTAGGGTAAATAGCTATGGATGTGCAGGAGGGTGTAGGGAAGGTCCATAGCTGCCCATTTATTCTACAGCAACAGCTGTGCATATACAGTGACTTTGGAGGTAGATTTGGACACTCAAACCCCTGAGAGAGGTGTGAGGACAACATCAATATGTTGTGATGCCAGTTAGACCAGATTACATGTGTCCAGTGGACACATGTGCAAAATGGACAGCTATGTATTGGGCGATAATTTTGGGGGGGAACAGATTGCCTTTTTTTTCAGGTGAGAGTGGGATGTTGGGAAGGGATAGTAGGTATATTTGGGGAGGTAGGTTGGGTAGGTTAACAGACAAGAGAAACAAGAAGCATATAGGGGTGGTATATGACACATGTGGGGGGTAAATACCTTGATGGGGAGGGGTGTTGTGAAATCGGAAGCCCATGAGCCCCATAGTGGAAACAGTGGGACTGAGATCCCTACCCATGGGCAGTCACCACTGCACTTTCACAGCCCCGAAGGTGGTTGTGCTGGGGACTGAGTCAGAGAGCCAGGCCGACCCTTTAGTCATGACTTGCAGCCCTCGAGCTGGTGTAGAAGATCTCCAAACTGCTGATGGAGCTCTCTATGCACCACAACCCAGACCTGGCGATGGGTGACAGGTTCCTGTCCACTCCCACTCCTAGTGGGGGGGGCGAGCCCCATCCCCTGAGGTGGTTTCAACTGAATGTGGTGCAGGACCAATGGACGAGGAGGTCCTGGGTTGGGCCCCAAATGTGCTGGTGCCCGGTTCCAGGGCCAGTTGAGATGATAGAGGTGGGTCCGTTGGGACCTGCATTACCATATGTGCTATGATGTTTATGGTGTATCAGCATATGTGCGTTAGAAATAGTCAACACATTCCAGGGTTAGGTATAACATCATGCATAAATATTCCTATTAATCCAGACACTAGATACGGAACAGTTGCATAGCAAAGGAACACATGCATATATGGGACCACAGTGGTAATAACAACAATGCAGGTACATTGATGGCACCACCATGCCACCAGTGTTGGAATATTTCACTATAGCACATGCATGGAAACAGATTTAAATAATTATCAACCAATAGGACATATTTCCCAACAGAACAGTAAAGTCATTACATACCAGTTGAGGCGGGTATCTAGTTTATTGTTGGAGATATGGTGGGGGGGGGGGTTGAGAAAGATGTCAATTAACAACTAGTATATTCCTAAAGTCCACATTACTTTCCTAGTCAGTGCTATTATCTGTACCTTACAAGTATTACTACACTACTCTATAGCCTTAGTTTGGACAGTGATATGGCTGTTGTCATCTGTATACATGAACTGGTTTTACCTGCGGTATACACCTCTTACCTGGTATACCTGTGTGGGAAATGTTTGTTAACACTAACTGTTTCTACACATATTCCCAGATACCATGTTGATGTTGTGCACATAGCTGTCCATCTCTTTCTGCACAGACTCTGGCCATGTCTTGTCCACATGGAGGTGAACCGGGACATACCTAGACTATTGCCCTCTTTAACCTTTAGTGACTTACCACACTCTTATACAGGCTTTCCTACACAGTTATATTATGTAGCATGGTGTGGGTGACAGTGATCAGTGGTACCTTATTATTCTGAGCAACTACAATACTCACAATTCCATACAATACCAGAGTAAGCAGTACCAGTACAGGGACAGGGTATCGAGCTTTTATTTCTCTGCACATTGTTCGTATCCAACGTACCTGTGTGAACAATGTTTGTTAGCACTACTTGAATGTTGCCACACAAAGTACAAGATTACACATTAGTAGTATGCACATACATCTCACTCTGTTACTGTACACACTATGGTCACAGCTTAACAACATGGGGAATGTAGATAGGACATACTTGGCTTATTACTCTCATAACAGTTTGGGGACTTGCTAGAGTGACAGGCTTGTTCTCATAGATGTGTGACAATCAGTTGTATTCCTTGTTTGCTGCCTAAACATCTGGGATCATCCCACAGAATTCCCAGGGGGACAGGGTGACAGACAGCAGATATGGGCCCATATACTGGACATTCTGGTCTTATCTGTAAAGTTGTGGGGTATGATTATGTATGCAGATTACTTCCACTCCCAGGATTTAGACCATGGCTCTGTCTGCTACAACTTAAACACTGTCAATCAGAGTTGCGTGTGATATATAGATATTGTTGTATATCTCCTATCTGCTTACTGTCTTATAATTCTCCTGTGGTTTTGCATTCTGACCTTGTATTACAACACTCCTATACAGTATTCCCTAGACAGTTATATTTTGTAGGACAGTGTTGGCAACAGTGATGAGTAATACCGTATTATTCAGAGCAACCACATCAGTCACAATGCCATACAATACCAATGTAAACAGTACCAGTACAGGGTATCATTCTTGTATTTCTGGGCACAGTGTGGGTATCTGATAGATCTGTGGGAAAAAAATGTTTGTTAGCACTACCTGAATGTTGCCACACATAGTACCAGATTCTACATTACTATTATGCACATATATCTCACTCTGTTACTGTACACTCTGGCCACAGCTTGACAACATGGGGGTGTAAATGGGACATACGTGGCTTCTTACTCTTATAAGGGTTTGGGGATTTGCTAGTATGACATCTTTTTTCTCGTAGATGTGTGTCAATCAGTTGTATTTCCTGTTTGCTGCCTATACGTCTGGGATCATCCCACTGATTTCCCAGGGGACAGGTTGACAGGCAACAGATATGTGCCCCTTTAGTGGACATTATGGACATATCTGTACAGTTGTGGGGTAGGATTCTGTATGCAGATTACTGCCACTGCCAGGATTCGAACCATGGCTGTGTGTGCTAAAAATACAACAGTTCATGGCTCAGTTGCATGTGCTGTTCAGATTTTGTTTTCTGCCTTTTCACTGTTTTCTGTCTATGTGTCTCTCAGTTGTACTAAATGGCCTCAGGGGATTACAACAGTCATATACAGGCATTCCTACACATTCTACTTATGGTGCACAGTGTGGGTTACAGTGCTTAAATCAACAGTACTATTACGTGATTGCAAATCTACATTATCATATGATACCAGAGTACACACATGCAGTCCAGCAGTTAGACCTTTATTGTCAAGCTATTACACTTTTATTTACATACAAACTATATGATGCTCTTCCTGCCATATTCTCCAGTGTATGCAGTACTTGCCTTAAACAATACAGGTTTTATATAGGCAATTAATTTACTAATACTTTTAGATTTATTTCCTATGACAGTACATGCAAGTGTATTACTGACCTGCCTCGCATCGCAACCTCTCCAGGTGACTTCCATGGGTTTCCTGGCTTGCGGCCTGCTCACTTGCAGCTGTGGAGGACATAAGAGGAATATTTAGCTATACCTATCCATAATATACATGAGCTGGCAATTATTACACACATATTGGAGTGATACTTATACAGCTGGCACAGCCCCTGCTGTTCTAGCCTCTTGGATCCACTGCTCCATGAGGTCCCCTTTACACTGCTTCAGGATGGTATAGTGATGACTGACCTGCTCACCAGTTTGGGGTATGCCAGTGGTACTGGTGAGATCATGGGCAAGACTGTCCCAGGCTTCCACCTTATATTGGGAGCCCTGGTACTGGCCCTGCAGCAGTCTCTGTACATGGTCTTTGACAAGGAGTCCTGCCATAACTCTGGACTCCTGGATGCACCAGCGCTGCACCTGGAAGTCCACACCTTCTCTCTTTTCTGTTATTGTGCCTGCAAGGGGAAGCTACAACCTGTTATGAGATGTATTCCTGCCTGCTGGGTTTAAGTATGGCCGATTTCCCACACTTTTCCTAGATTGGCCAGTTTTGAAAAGGCTAGGCTATGGGCAAACCTGCTTACCTAAGGTTGGCATTGTTTAAAGGGGTATACCACTGGGAACATTGACTTAGCTGGCCTACACATTGCTTACACCTCCTAAGCTGACCTGTGCTTTGCTTAGCATTGCTTGCATTAGACTTTGCATTATATTTTCTTTTTGGCATTGATTTATTACTCATTACATCTTATATATATGCCTGGTATCCATGATTCATGTGCACATACACTGTATGGGGTCCTTGTGTTTTATTGGGGACTTCAACACTCTATTACAATTAGACCTCACATTACAATTAGACCTCACATCTGGGCTTACTGCTGTTCTCCAGTTCACATAGTTATGTTATGTAGTAGGTTATAGAACATAGGATTGTATTCTGATTCCTTTCACATGTTCAGTTTGATTTTACTATAGTGAGGACTTGTTTGCTGATACCTTATTCTTCTGTACTGCTGTGATGGCTTGCTGGCTAACTACTGTGACTATAGTGTATAGGGTCCCGGGTTCAAGACTTGCAAGGTGGTTTATTTTGTTGCTGGTCAGAACAAGAGTCATTGGATACAGAGTGATTAAGGCACTTTTGAGCAGTTGTAAGCAAGTTTGCATGGGGTTGTGCGAGGGTAAGCAATGCTAACCTCCGGTTAAATATGCTTACAGAGAGTTAGCTTCAATAATGCTTAACCTGTGTGCGCATTGCTTACCCTCATGCAAACAGGCTAAAACTCACTTACTACTGCTGAAATATGTATACTACTGCTTATTTATGCTTACACTTGCTTACTAGTGCTTACTCCTGCTTACAATTGCACGGATTTAGACAGTAATATCTAATGGTTCTTGGGAAGGTGGGGGATTTGGAAGCTGTATGGAGTTATCCTTCATTACACATTTTACCTTCCATTTGTATCCATGATTCCTGTGCACATATACTGTATGGGGCACATGTGCTTATCTGAGGACTTTGCAACATTATGACACTGACACCTCACATCTGCATTTAATGCAGTACACCAGTTTACAAATATATGTTATTTAGTAGGTTATGCAACTAAAATATTGGTCATAACATGATTTGCCATGGAAAATGGAATGTGCTGCAGTGTGACTCGAACCGGGAATGCCTGCTCATAAGGCGCATGCTCTGCCCACTACAATATTGCTATACTGCTTCATTTGCATATATTTTCCTTGTTATCCTCTTTAGCCATTTAAGCTGCATTAACCGTCGCTAAGCGATTGGCAAACCCACACACCTACGCTTAACTTTAATAGGATTCATAATAAAAAAAGGTTTGTTTATTTGATTTGTATTTACTATTGCTGTTGTACACATGGGGAGGGGGGGTTGCTTGGGATATGCGGACACCTATGTGTGGCCTTGCTCATTCCTTTGGCCTTCCTACTGTTCTTCATTGTGGGGGCGTGTATATTCTGAAAGCTCTGCTCCCAGACACGCCCCCTGCACTCTTACACACTCCGTGTGAGATTAAGAGCTCAGGCAGTGTGCCTTCATTAATATGCATGGCGCGCTGCCATCTTGCCCCTAAACGGCCGCTTTCCTGCAGGACTAAGCTAGTCCTGCATGGAAGATTAGTAAATCTGAGAGATTGTTTTTGTGTTAGTAGAGACAATGTCACAAAAACACTCAAGGCATTTAAATTGCGGAATAATAGAGAACAGACCTTTGACTTATAGAGACAATGTCAGAAAAATACTCAAGGCCATTAGATTGTGCAATAATGGAGAACAGGTCTTTGACTTCCACCATGATCAAAATATCACTCAGCTGATATTGTAACTCCCTGATGTTAATGCTGAACTCCCAAGCAATAGCACAGGTAGGGTGAGGTGAGAGGGGCAACTGCCCTGTGTGCAAAGTTTTGGAGGGGACACTATAAGCCAATCCCAATCACTCCTTAATGCAATACTAACTTTTAAAAGATGGTATTGCATTAGCAGTCAAACCTGCACTCTTTAGAGTTCCACGTGTGGTCTAAACTGTAGCAACAGCAAACAGTTTGAAAGTTAAAAAAAATATTTTAAGTAAACCTGAGCACTGTAACACTCTGTGTAGATAGGGCATAAACTCTAGCATGTATTTGTTACATTTGTAGCAAGCAATTTGCTACAGTTGAAACAGAACTTAAAAAAAGGTAAAATATGAATGCTGTAGCACTCCATGCAGGTAGTGTATACATTGCAGTGACTGTTTGTACATTTTGAGCAAGTAGTTTGCTACAACTTAAAAACATTTTTTTAACTAAAACATAAGCACTGATGTGCTCCATGCAGGCAGGTATAAACTTTATGAAATCTTTGCAACAGTTTAGGAGCAGAAAATTTTTTTTGTTTTTTTTTTGTTAATAAAATATGTTAAACAAGAGTTGGGTCAAGGCACAGAAACAGATCCTGAATGGCTGGGGCAGGAAGAGTGGAGGAGTGTCATGCATCTGGGTACGTGGAGGGTCTTCCAGTAGAAGGAACATCCGCTTTTATCTTTTCTTTTTTTGCTTGGGGGTGCATTGATCTAATTGTAATAAGCTGACCACTTATGGCTTATTGCAGTTTTTTTTCTCTAGACTTGAAGATCTGAGGGTGGGGCACTGGCTCACTGTACTAGCCTTGGGTGTTAATTGAACCAGCTATGCTTCTGGTCCCATGGGCCCTTTAAGATGGTGGAAACATTTGTGATGAAAGGTTTGTGTTTTTGGTTCAACAAATCTATTTAGAATAATTTCATCTAATACAATTTTTACATGTCTAGTCATACAAAGTAGGGTAGATCCCTATTCTGACTTATTTTTCCATAGCTATTGAAGCAGTAGGCATAATTTGAAATGAATATAACCTCATTAGAAATATAGGAGTATGTATATAGATAGATAGATAGATAGATAGATAGATAGATAGATAGATAGATAGATAGATAGATATTTCAAAACACATTGTAGTAGGCTGATGGGTTTTGCATCCATTTTGATTAATCAGTAGAGCTATATTAGGTAATTCAGACATGTTAACTGAACACTGGCAGGCCAGTAGCTTTTTGACCCAGGACGTTTGGGCACATAAAAGTGGGATACAGACTGATCCAATATTTATGACTGAAAATATCTATACCCACATTTGGTAATATTTGCCAGTATGACCAAATCACCTAGAGCCAGTTTTTAGAATGTCATGTTGCTAGCTCTGACTCAGTGCACTGAGTATAATTCATGTTCTCCTACTAAGAATATACTGCATACCACAATTCATGCTTCACACAACTCCATTTAATTTTGGGTGCACTTTGCTGGCGTGCCACTTAGCTTTGAATTGGAAACACTCAGCCTGCTTTATTGGGAGGTGAAGATAACCCCACACAGACAATGGTATACATGCAAAACCTGCACATTTATGGGGGGATGTCATAATCAAACCCTATGACTTCTACCTGGGAGGATAATCACATAGCTATTATACCAACTGTGTCTTCCCAGTTCAATTGTTCAATTTAACTGCAAAGTAACCCATAGTCCACAGCATAAATCAGTGGAGGCTATGACCAGCAGTTAGCAATCATTAATGAGGGCTCTAAGGGCAACAAAGACTAAGCTGAAGACATGAGATTTTACAGGAGTGAAAGCATAATAGTTCAGGGAAATATTCATGCCTCTAGCACATCAGGAAGAAGAGGAAATAGGCAGAGTTGAAAAAGAATTTCAGTGTCTCACAACTGCATGTGTGAAGACTATTGAGCTGATATGTGGCTGATGTTTGCATGGAATTAATTATGTGCATAGGATTGCCTTGTGGTGGAAAGTAGAAATCCAAGAAGATATCAAAAGAAAGAAGGTGTACAGGAAAAAGCCAAAGACAGAAAAGACAGACCAGTATAAGAAGTAATAGAGGGTGTCTAACAAATAGGCTAAAAGCTCAATTGCAATAACAAAGAACAAGGCATCAAAGGCACACTACCAGCTTCTAGAACGTGGCTCAGCAGATAGCACAAAAAATGTTATCAGGTGCAAGACATAAACAGAAATATACAGAAAATAGACACCTTTCCTATAGGTTCATAGGTTCATAGGTGGGTACTAGGCTATTGGCCCAAGGGCCTGAGTAAGCCTAGCCAACAAGGTTCCCTGGCTTTTGCCACCCGAAAAAAGTTATTTTCCTATGCCCCTGTCGAGCAGAGCCACAGAAGTGATCCCTGGGGTGAATTTCCTATTTCCCATCCACTCATCAATATTCTTCTCGAAGAGTGCTAATGAGGAGCTTTGTTTGATATAGATGGGTAGCTTGTCTCAGAGTATGGGAAGTCTCTGGGACAGGAATCTATTCCTCCAGCATGTTCTGTTTATTGTGGTGACAAGGTTTAGGTCCACAGAGCATGTAGCTTGGAGGGATTGGGATTTCTTTAGGTGGATCATGTCCAACAGCTCTGGGTCTGACATAAGCTTTGTATGTTAGGCAGAGATCACCTCAAAGTAGGCAATATGATACGAAGTAAAGCTGCAGTTTTTTGAGACGGTCAGCATAGGTCATCTGTTTGAGTCTGGTAATCCTCTTTGTGAGGTACTTCTGTGGCTTTTCCAGCTGTTGTAGATGTCTTGTGAGGTACATCCCAAAAGGGGAATTGTACTCTATAATGGATCTAATTAGTGATAAGTAGAGGGGAACAATGACCTTTTTTTTTTCCTGGATGAGAACCATTTTATGATGAGGTGTGCCATGTAGAAACATTCATGACCACTGTGGTGATGTGATTATCAAAGGATAGACTACTAGCCACCTGGGTCCCAAGGTCTCTTATTACACTTTCAGTGTTAAGTAGACTGCCGTCTATGTGATAGTTCATGGGTGCAGAGGTTTTACCAATGGGAATGACAATGCACTTTGTGGCAATGAGCTTGTGGCCATGGCTCTGATACCAGGCATCTGTATCAGTGATGAGCCCTTCTGTAGGATGTCCACATCATTTGGGGACACAACTATGGCTCCTAGTTTGCAGTCATCTGTGGACTTTGTTAGCCAGAGACCTTCTGTGTTAGCCTGTACTTCAGAGAAGTAAACACCAAACAGGAGAGGACCCAGGACCAAACATTCTGGTACTCCACTTGTCACTGATTTGAAGTCAGATTTGGAGTCTGCAACTTTTACAGTGTGGGTTCTGTCAGTGAGCCAGTTGGCAACCCATCTTGAGACATAGGGATTTATACTAGTTTAGTGAGTTTTCTATAATTTCAGAATGGGGGATAGTGCTGAAAGCCTTGGCGAGGTCAAGATAGGCTGTGTGAACCACCATACCCTCATCTACGGCTTTGGTGACTGCTTCAAAGAAGTCAATCAGGTTCAGGAGACATGATCTGCCTTTCACAAACCTGAACTGGGTGGGGTCCAGAGTTTGTAGGTTATCAATGTCTTTGTTTATAAGTTCCATGATGATATGTTCCATGGACTTGCAGACCAGGCTCATTAGGCTAATAGGGCTATAGTTCCTGGGGTTGATGGTGGCTCCCCCTTTGTGGAGTGGCATAACTGTTGCTGTGCACCATTCAGTGGACAAAAAGCTTGATGTGAGGCTATGACTGAACATGGTACTCAGGTGGGGAGCCAGTTCATTCTGAAGTTCATGTAAAATGCAGCCTGGGATGTTGTCCGGTCCCATGGATGCTGTGTTCCTGGCTTTAGAGAGTGCAGCTTTTACCTGCGTAGTTGTGATTACAGGGACTCTGCATTCTTCCTTTATTGATATGGGCCCTTTAAGGGGTGAGAGGGGGGGTAAAGTTAGCACTGAACCTATCTGCCAGGATGTTGGCAATATCTGTTGGTTCTGTAATTTTCATGCCATTGTGCTGTAACTCAGTGCAGATCTGGGTGTTGCCATTGGGATTCTTGACATAGCTATAGAATGCTTTGTGGTTGTCCTTAGAATCAATGACAATTTTGTTTTCATAACTAGCTTTGGAGGATTTTATGAGGCATTTCAGTTTCTTACTGAGGCTGACAAGGGAGCTCCTCCACTCATGGGATTTTACTCTCTTTTGCAACATTTTTTTTTCCTTCTGTTGTAGAGTTTGCTTATGTCAGGGTACCACCAGATTAGTTTCTTTTTTTCGGAGGATAGCATCTTGGTTCTGTTAGGGATAGCATGATCCATGTACATATATATATATATATATATATACATTATTATCGTTTATTTATGTATTTAGGTTAAGTTATGTTTGGATATTTTTTGATGGCAGGCAGTTTGCTAGTCATATAAAAGGGAATTGTTTTCATTATCATACATTGTTTTTATCATATTACTATATTCTTTGTATTATATTATATTTTAACATACTGTCATTATGCATTTTGCATTGGCGTCTTCAAAGTGTGTTTGAGGGAAGGGGGTGTGTTTCTAGGTGTTTGAATATAAAGGGAATTAGTGCAATGGCGCGAGTCTTACTTTTTCTGAAGAAGTTGGTGCAGTGCGCAGACGAAAAGCTTTGGTATGTGGCTTAAAAATAAAATCTTTTATACTTCAGCATTTTTGCTCGTTTTTGGATTTGGATTATCAAACTTGTGGATATTGTTGATATCTCTGGCATTTCCTGAGTAGGCGGTGGTTGGTTCAGTTTGTCTTTTTCGATCTTTGAAGCAGTTTAGAGCTAGGATATTGTTGCCCCTGGTGGGGGTGTTGATAAGTTGATCCAGAGCATTAGAGTTTATGAATTCCAGAAAGCTTTGAGCAAAGGAATTGGTACATGAGTAGTTTTTCCAGTTAATGGAGGGGTAGTTGAAGTCACCCATTATTATGGTGTTTGGTTGAACCCTAATATTTTCCAGTATAACAAGAAAAGAGGAGTGGGAATCCTGGGACATGGTGGGGGATCTGTAGCAAGCTAGAATTTGGTTTGCAGTTTTGCCCAGAGTGAGTTGCACTTGGATAATCTCAATGCATTATGCTGAGCAACTAGCCTGGAGGTGTAGATATCCTTAATGAATATGGACACACCTCCGCCATTAGTGTTCCAGTCCAGGTTAGATGGCCAAAAGGTGTGGTATTAATTATAGCCTGGTAATGCAGGGGTGCTCTCTGGAGCCTTGATCCAGGTCTCAGTCACTGCACAGATATCAATGTTCTCCATTTTAAGAAGTGCCTTGAGTGAGTGCATTTTGAGGTTTAGACTTCTAGCATTGAGTAGCATTATCCTCAGTTTTTGCTTGCCTGTACCTGTTACAGTGGTGAATTTGTCATTTGAACCTTGCCTAAAAAGGCAGTATAGGGGCAGCAAGAGCCTTAGCCAGTATCCAGAATCCCAGGGGCGACAGGTGCAGGCCATCTCTGGCAAAGAATCGTGCTCTGTCGACCATGTCATCCCTGGCAGACATATACTGGATCCCCTTAGAATGACACCAGAAGCTTAGCCAATTGTTGAAGTCAATCATTTTGTCCTTGTATTGTTGTATCATTCTGGAAATTGGCAGGATGCTACTCAGGACAAGGGTCATACCTGCCTGGGCTACAAGATCGGAGAGCTCTTCCATGTCTCATTTCATGTAGTCCAAGGAGGTACATATCAGGTCATTCACACCAATATGGACAATGACAGAGTCATATTTGTACTTGTGGACTGACCTGAGTGCTGGGGTTATGTGGCGGATCCTGGCACCCGACAGTCAGATGACAGCAACCTTCTCCTTGTTTAGCCTGGTGAGTAGGACATCAGCGTGCCTGACTAAAGAGTCACTTATGACTAGTGTGTTGGGTACATTGTTTTGCCTTATGGGCCGTGCTTGAGAAGCACACTGAATTTGTGGGAAATGTGTCATTTGGGTTGTGTTGGGGGGTGGAGGTTGCTTGTGTTTCTGCTTTGGAGGTCTCTGTTGCTTGGACAGATTATTATTGAGAGCCTCAGTGAATGTTTTTGTGTTTCTATGTGTGGATGTTTGTGGTGTAGGTTTAGTGGGACTATGTGATCAGTGTGGTGTGGTGCAAGTGTTTACCTTCTCCTTTTGACTGTTAAGTTCAGTCTTGGTTGGAGAGAGTTTTGCCTCCAGTTTGGCTAGATAAGTGCATCTCTCACAGGTTGTAGTGTTGGATGGTAGGAGAAAAGGGTTGTCTGTGTACATGAGGAAATTGCTACATTGCCCCAAGATGCCCAGATTCATCAGGTAGACAGGAGAAAGCACTGGGAGCTGACCCTTGGACATGCCTGAATAAAAAAATATTTTCCTCGAGACAAGTGAGGAAAGTAAGTACAAGAACTGTTTTTATCTAGGCAAATGAGGAAGTTTGAGTGCTATAGTAATTTGCAGCTTATTTAGTGCTTACAATAAATTCTGAACAAGTGCTGAGCTTGAAGCAACAGATTCAAGTGCTAAATCTGAACCTAAATCTAAGAAACTGGGTATTTCTAAGGGAAAAATTGAAGTGTAGACTTTATGGTTCCGGGAATAGTTTAAACCTAGCTAAGTAGTGCTGCACGATGCGCAAACTCACACAAACCCATGCAAACACGGGTTTTTAACTCAGAAAGTTGAAAGGGATAGAAATCAGCACAAAACAGTCAATAAAGTTCAATTTCAGAGCTGGAAACCACTCCTCGTGTGACAGGCTGCTCAATGCTTATCACTCTCACTGATAAGTAGATAGATTTCTTTTTTAATCAATTCCTACAACAGATTGTTGTTATTACTTTATTATTACTTGTATTAAATTTATATCATGAATATGTTCACAATATTTTTACCATTTAAGGTTTATTAAAGTTTTAACATGTTTTTAAATTTTATTTTTAAACCAAGGCAAAAGATTTATTTATTAAATTAAATTATTTAATTATTCAATTAATTTTTGGTGTACAAAAGGAGTAGTGAAACACCTGTATGTTTATTCTGATGAAGAAGCTCGAAAACGTATGTCCTTATGAGAAGCGTTATTAAATCATTGTGGTTCATATTTAGTGATTCCAGTATTTTTTTATATTTAATTCTACCAATTTCTAGTTTATACTGTTTGGATCTCTGATTTGCCGATCTCATACCCTTATTTGGGTCTCCACGAGTGATTTTTATTGGTTTTGGTACAGTTTCTCACTCCTACCATCAGCTTTTGTTTTTTGTCAAGTAGATAGACTTCCCACTACCATAACAAGGTCTGGACCACTCAGAAACACAAAATAAAGTCCTGAAACCAGCAAATCTGGGATCCAGACTAGTCTAGTATAGGAAAAGGCAGGAAATGGACAAAACATATGGTATTTATTTATTTATTTATTTTGTTTTTTGTGAAATTAAACAGAAAAATGCAGCTTAACCGCAGATATGCACAGAAAAGGCTATTGCACTTGAGTGTGAAGACTACAGCAGTAAATGCAGTTTAAATTATAAATATTTAAGCTGAAATCAAAGTGCACACACACTAAAACAATTTAACAGTAAAATGCAGCAGTAATAACAACAGAACCACAATAAAAATGGCTTTTAGAGTGCAGTAAGCAGAAACAGTCAAGGAAAAAGCCAAAAAGATACTTAGAATCAGCAAAAAGTCTCTTCTTCTCATTTCTGGTGCTGTAGTAGTCTGCAGGATGCCCAAACAGAATCTCCCAAGCTAAAATAAGCACAATCCCATGCAAACATGGGTTTTTAACTCAGAAAGTTGAAAGGGATAGAAATCAGCCCAAAACGGCTAATAAGGTTCAATTTCAGAGCTGGAAACTGCTCCTCTTGCGACAGATAGGCTGCTCAATACTTACCACTCTCACTGTTAAGCAGAAAGACTTCCCACTGTCACAGCAAGGTCTGGACAACTCAGAAACATAAAATAAAGTTCTGAAGCCAGCAAATCTGGGATCCAGACTATTCTAGTATAGGAAAAGGTTGGAAACAAACAAAACCGATAGTTTTTTTTGTTATGGTAGCAAGCAAAAAATAAAAAAAATCTACTCACCAGTGCATGGGACACCAAAGGCAGACAGAAGGAGTACTGCATCCAAAAAAAGAAATGAAGAAAACTCTGCCTAAGCTGCATTGCCCATAAACAGCCTAGGATGAAAGAAGAAGAAGAAATGTCCAAAGAACATGCAAGCACAGGACAACAGAAAATGAAGTTAGGGAAAGCATCAGACTCATAATGATATGGCAGATATGATTGTGATATTGGATGAGTGAGGGGCAAATTGGATTCTGAGGGTACTCATAGCAATATGAAGAAAAAAATGAGTATCCTAGATGTCTATAAAATACACATTATAGTAGCAGCATGCAAAAACAAAGGGGATATTCTCAACTCTGGACAGAACAAAGGTAGCAAACTGCAGTCATACTACATGGAAATACTTGAGAGGGTGATTGTTAACTGAATATACAGAGTGGTTGAAGTTAACGTGGGAGATAAGCAGTTTGGGTTCTGATCAGCATACAGCACAGCCAACCCGTTGTTTGCAGTGAGGCAAATAGTTCAGAATAAGCTAGAAATGAGGAGAGAGTTTACTTGAATATTCCTAGACATAAAGAAAATATAACAATGTCACATGAAAGCTAGTGTGGGTAGTCCTGTGATGGTGCAAGCTCATACAAAAACTGATAGAATTATTGCAGGTTATGAATAAGGACTGAATGACACAAGTACAAATAGTATTTGGATTCACAGATGAGGTGCACAACTAGTTTGAGCCTTGAGCCCACTACTGTTCATACTAGTGATGGACTGCCTTAGCAAACAGACTAGAGGGGCTAGATCAACAAAGATGCTATATGCAGTTGATGTGGCATTACAAGCAGATTCTGAACATTTCTTTTAGCAAATGATAGGGGAATGAAATGCAAAACTAAAGGAACATGGAAAGAAACTGAGACAGCCAACATGGCAGCAAATGAGGGGAATTAGCAGAAACTAAAAACTGACCTAGAATGCAAAACATTGAAATAGGTAAGCAGCTTCAAGTGTCTTGGGGGGGGGGGGAGTGCTCAAGGAAAAGGGACATCTGAATAAGGAGGTCAAAACTAGAATCAGAGGTGATGTAGTGAACTGCAGAACAGTATCAGGGGTAGTACGCGACAAAAGAAAGCCAGAGAAGCTACAGTAAGTTATACAAAACAGTGGTGCAACTAGTACTTCTGAATGGTACTGAAACCAGGGTAATGAATGCTGATTAGCTGAGGGTGCTAGAGGTAATTAGATAGAGTGCCTCAGATAGGTGGTATTATGTGATCTATGAGAGTCTATATTATGTGATCGAAACCTTAAATTATCGAACACCTAAAGGTCGATCATGAAATATCAAATGGCCATTCGCAATTTTCAGACCGTCATTTAGTGATCGACCTTTAGGTGTTTGATAACTTAATGTTTTGATCACGTAATAGGGAACCCACTATGAGACAGGTGAAGAAATTATGACAAGTCCAACTGCAGAGAAGGGCAAGAAGAACAGATTACAGCGGTTCAGGTACATGTGTAGGTCAGCAGAAAATGATTAGATGAAGAAGATTTTGGAGAAACAGGAAAAAGGCAAAAAGAAATGATGCTGCCCATCATAGAGATGGATGAAGTGTTACTGTAGACTTGTAACAGTCAGGCTTGAATGTTGAAGAAAGTAGACGAGTGGCACTAATTCCAGACATATTGCAGAAACAGATGCAATGCCGCAAAACCATGAAGAGAAAATGGGAAAAAGAGGATCGATGCTGATTGTGATAATGATGATCTAGAAAAAATCTTATATATTTTTATGTGATAATTTTGTAAGACATGCTTTGCACCTCTAACTGACATAAAGCATCATTATTGAACTATAAACATGTTTCCACTATAAAATATTTGACACTGTTTAGATAAAAATGTCATATCTACTAATTTTTGACCCAACAAAACTGATTTATCAGTTATTGTATGCATTCAAAATGAGAGGATCCACATTAAGAAATACTTTGCAATCTTTCCATTTCTGTTTGATATAGACAAAAAGTGGATCTGTCATATTCCATGTGATTTCTTTTTATATAAAAGTTCATAAGGCCATATAATCAATACTTTTCTTTGTATCCTCTTATAACAGGTATAGTATCATGTTAGAATGGCCTGATGTTTTTACTTGGTCTTACTCAAATAGCCTAAGCTCTATATTTTCTTTCATTAATCCTGAGTATATAGTTTATTACAGAACGTGAACATGGCAGGTTCTCTTCACTTGCTTTTAAATTAAAAAGCAGAGATTGATTCACACACTGGAATAACAAATATAATTTTAGAAATATAACATTTCATAAATCAGAAATTTTCTGTCAGTTGCAGTCTTTAATGACATAAGAGAAGTTATCTTAAATGAATAACATATTTTCTTCTTCAGATGGTTGCCTTTGCCCTTATTTTCTATCTTACCATGCTTCAAATGAGAGAAAAGATTTGCTGTAGAAGGAATTGTCTCTTTTAATGTCTCCTGGTCTCCAGAAAATGTAAGGGCTTTATTGTGCCTATTTGGCAATTGTATGTGCCACTTAGTTTCTTTCTTGCAGCATTGTTTGTGGTGTTTTCTGTATACAGTCTTGTTTCAGTCTCCTTTTGTTATAGCATATGGAAAACATTCATTTTTTTTTTAAGGAATGAGTGATAAAGTTGCAGGATCAATATGTTATGCCATTTCATATCAATAGACGATTATTATTATTATTATTATTATTATTATTACTATTGATGGACAGAAGGAAGGTTGGTATATTGTGTGTGCAAGAGACCAGATGGAAGGGGAGTAAGACTAGGTGTATCGGAGGTGGGTTCAAATTGTTTTATCATGGTGTGGATGGGAGGAGAAATGGCGTAGGAGTTATTCTGAAGGAACAGTATGCTGAGAGTGTTTTGGAGGTGAAAAGAGTGTCGGATAGAGTGATGTTTATGAAGCTGGAAATTGATGGTGTAATGATGAATGTTGTTAGTGCGTATGCTCCACAAGTTGGGTGCGCAATGGATGAGAAAGAAACATTTTGGAGTGAACTGGATGAAGTGGTGATGACTGTACCCAAGGGTGAGAGAGTGGTGATTGGAGCAGATTTCAATGGGCATGTTGGTGAAGGGAACAGAGGGGATGAGGAAGTGATGGGTAGGTATGGTGTTAAACAAAGGAATGCAGAAGGTCAGATGTTAGTGGATTTTGCAAAAAGGATGGACATGGCTGTGGTGAATACATATTTTAACAAGAGGGAGGAGCATAGGGTGACATACAAGAGTGGAGGAAGATGCACACAGGTGGATTATATCTTATGTAGGAGGGCCAGTTTGAAGGAGATTGGAGACTGTAAAGTGGTGACAGGAGAAAGTGTAGTTAGGCAGCATAGGATAGTGGTTTGTAGGATGATGCTGGTTATCAAGAAGAGGAGGAGGAGTGTGAGGGCAGCACCAAGGATCAAGTGGTTGAAATTGAAAAAGGGTAATTGTGAGGTGGAGTTCAGGGATAAGTTAAGGTAGGCACTGGGTGGCAGTGAAGAGTTACCAAATAGCTGGGTAACTACAGCAGAGCTAGTAAGGGAGACAGCTAGAAAGGTGCTTGGTATCACATCTGGACAGAGGAAGGATGACAAGGAGACATGGTGGTGGAATGAGGAAGTACAGGAGAGTATACAGAGAAAGAGGTTGGCAAAGAAGAAGTGGGATTGTCAGAGAGATGAAGAAAGTAGACAGGAGTATAAGGAGATGAGGTGCATGGCAAAGAGAGAGGTGGCGAAGGCTAAGGATAAGGCATATGAATAGTTGTATGAAATGTTGGACACTAAGGAGGTAGAAAAGGACCTGTACCGATTGGCTAGACAGAGGGACCGAGCTAGGAAAGATATGCAGCAGGTAAAGGTGATAAAGGATAATGAGGGAAACATACTCACAAGTGAGGAGAGTGTGTTGAGGAGATGGAAAGAGTACTTTGAGGGGTTTATGAATGAAGAGAATGAGAGGGAGAGAAGGTTGGATGATGTAGGGATAGTGAATCATGAAGTACAATGGATTAGCAAGGAGGAAATAAGGATAGCTATGAAGATAATGAAGAATGGTAAGGCTGTTGGCCCAGATGACATACCTGTGGAAGCATGGAGGTGTTTAGGTGAACTGGCAGTGGAGTTTTTAACCAGATTGTTTAATGAAATCTTGGAAAGTGAGAGGATGCCTGAGGAATGGAGAAAAAGTGTTTTGGTGCCAATTTTTAAGAATAAGGGTGATGTGCAGAGCTGTAGTAACTACAGAGGGATTAAATTGATCAGTCACAGCATGAAGTTATGGGAAACAGTAGTGGAAGCAAGGTTAAGAAGGGATGTGATGGTTAGTGATCAGCAGTATGGTTTCATGCCAGGAAAGAGCACTACAGATGTGATCTTTGCTCTGAGAGTGTTGATGGAGAAGTACAGAGAATGTCCGAAGGAGTTGTATTGTGTTTTTGTAGACTTAGAGAAAGCATATGACAGGGTGCCTAGAGAGGAGTTGTGGTATTGTATGAGGAAGTCAGGAGTGTCAGAAAAGTGTGTAAGAGTGGTACAGGATATGTACGAGGGTAGTGTGACAGCGTTGAGGTCTGCGGTGGGAGTGACAGATGCGTTTAAGGTGGAGGTGGGGTTACATCAAGGATTAGCTCTGAGCCCTTTCTTATTTGCAATGGTGATGGACAGGTTGACAGACGAGATCAGACAGGAGTCCACGTGGACTATGATGTTTGCAGATGACATTGTGATCTGTAGTGAGAGTAGGGAACAGGTGGAGGAGACCCTGGAGAGATGGAGATATGCTCTAGAGAGAAGAGGAATGAAGGTCAGCAGGACTAAGACAGTATATATGTGTGTGAATGAGAGGGAGGATAGAGGAAGGGTGAGGATGCAAGGAGTAGAGGTGGCGAAGGTGGATGAGTTTAAATACTTGGGGTCAATAGTTCAGAGTAATGGTGAGTGTGGAAGAGAGGTGAAGAAGAGAGTACAGGCAGGATGGAGTGGGTGGAGAAGAGTGTCAGGAGTGATTTGTGACAGACGAGTACCTGTAAGAGTGAAAGGAAAGGTCTACAAGAGAGTAGTGAGACCAGCTATGTTATATGGGTTGGAGACAGTGGCACTGACAAAAAGGCAGGAGTTTGAGCTGAATGTGGCTGAATTAAAGATGTTAAGATTTGCACTGGGTATGATGAGGGTGGACAGGATTAGGAATAAGTATATTAGAGGGTCAGCCCAGGTTGGAAGGTTTGGGGACAAAGCCAGAGAGGCACAATTACGTTGGTTTGGACATGTGCAGAGGAGGGATGCTGAGTATATTGGGAAAAAGATGCTAAGGATGAAGCTACCAGGTAACAGGAAAAGAGGGAGGCCTAAGATAATGTTTATGGATGTGGTGAGAGAGGACATGCAGGTGGTTGGTGTGACAGAGCAAGATGCAGAGGACAGGAAGAAATGGAAACAGTTGATCTGCTGTGGTGACCCCTAACGGGAACAGCCGAAAGAAGATGATGATTATTACTATTATTATTATTATTTTTATCATTATTATTATCACACTTAATGTATTGGGGGAGAAGCAGAGAAGTGATAGTGTCATCCATGCTAACTAAAAATTGTTTATTAATTACATTAGTAACATTGAACACACTAATAACTGCTGGATGCTTGCTAGCAAGACCAATATCTTATTTGTCTAGTTTTATACAGATATGCCTGGCCTGTTCAAGTAATTTTCTTTTTGTACAGCACATATCTTCTGCTTGTCTGTCTCTTGAACAATGTGAGTTCATTTTTTTCTTCTTGTACCAAAGTATTAATGCCACAGCTAAAAGTAACGTTTCATAATAGGTCACCCTGCATTCACATTTAAATCTACTGTATCTCCTAGACATTTTTTCTTAGATTTTTCAAATTTTTATAATTATATAAATATTGTATGTGTCAAAGCTTAATGGCAACATCAGGTTTAGCCATCTACCACTGCCACAATCAGTAAGTAAAGAAGTGTGAGCCTAGCTACACAATAATATATCCTTTAATGATATCTTACACAACAGCACACATGTTTTGAAACAAATTGTTTCAGTGAAGGAAAGGGATTTTCTAGAAATTAAAATTCTTTTCTATGTCTATGTATATATGTACAGTAAATGCAATTTAGCTGAACTAAAAAATAGCGAGTGCTGTTCACCAAAATTACTTTCACTGACAATGAAGTTAGCTTTTTTCTTCACTGTTGTACATCCTGAGTTGGTATTTATACATGTGGGGTGCAAGGGAACTTGCCCCCTCCAAAATCAAAATTGTTGAGTTATTCATCACAGGTTGTGTTGCCAAATGTTTTTCATATATTTTTTTCTATTTATCAAAACAACCTTCGCTGATTCAACATGAATCCAGCATGACCATAATTAGGTATGGTACCCCACCAAAACAAACACAGACACAATTCCATCCTCTCTGTTGTCCTTTGTTTTACAGAATGCTCCTAATTTTGCCTCTTACAGGTGCCCTGCCCTCATTACACATGGAATATTCCAGTCATTAGAATTCCCTGCTTCTTATAGTTTAACGTATACATTGCAGTCCAGGGCCTGCTCAGTTACTGTACAAGACTAAGACTCTGGTTTAATGACACGCTGCTTTTGGTGTGAATGGTGCTGAGTTTGAACCCTCTAACTCATTTTACATTAAGTTTTCCTTTACAGTGGTTTAGGGTAATGTGTTAAGAGTATCTCCAATGCGTAGTTGTAGTGCAGAGGAGTAAAATTCTGCAAAAGCGCTGATTTGTATGTCGATTGTACAGTGCTTGATCCTTTAACCCTGTTTTATTATGGCTTATTTTTACATCCATGATGTCTAGTATCTCCTTCTTTTACCCATATATATTTTTATGCAAAACTGCTGTTCTATTAACTTTTTATGTATCCCTAGTATCTAGTGTTCTTCCCTCTGCTCATATGTCTATCATGCTACAAAAATGTTCTAAAATCATTTGGGTCTGTCTGTGTCTACTGTTTCCCTCACCAATTTGTGCTTGAAGATGAAAAAGTGATACTCCATTACCTTTTTAGGTATCCCTGAGTCAATTGTCCCTAAGTAATGCAGGATTTGCATGTACGTCCTGGTAGATTTTAGAGGTATGACACCCCCCAACAAACACAGCCTCCACCCCATCACTCTCACAGATACAGACCCATTCACATGTCCCATGCACACACACTCACACTAAGACATACTGACCCAAATTACCCCCTATCTAATCGATCCCTACTGCAAACACTCCAGGCAGACACACAGTCACACACACTGACACACACAAACTCCAGAAACCACACATCCCTCTGCATACACTCACACATGCAGCTACACAAATATATACACGCACTAACCCCATACAACTGCCTGTCTGTTAAACTCCACAGCACATACCTCTAACACAATCTTATCCATTGAAATTGATGGGTAAATGTAACTTTTGGCCATGTTTATTAACACGGCTAGCTATGCACATGCCTTATCCCAGGCATTTCTTGGGGAGAGATCACATGGCTAATTAGCATAGTGACCTCCTCCTGTAATGCCACCTTAGAATTTTTGGTAGGCCACAGAGACAGACCGCTGCAGCTCTACACTTTGTTGTGTTGCAGCACTGTAATATAGCTGTTTCTGATTCAGAACTGGTTACTGCAAGTGGTAAAAAGGGCTTGCTTCTTCTAGCAGTATCCTTTTTGTGTTCCTGTCTGACGATAGATTTTTGAATATGCCATAAATATAGAATAAGAATTATTATGAGTCACATTAAAGAAAGTCTTCATTTCCTGGCAAGGAGATGTTTTCTTCAATATTAAGAGCTTTTCCTAGCATCTAGTAAAATAATAAGGCAACATATGTTAATTTTTTTGTTCTGTATCTTTTCTTTTTCAGTTTTAAGTACATATTACTCTGTCCCTTCAAAACCTGTGGATAGAAATTTGGATAATTTTACACTTCTGCCAAAAATGTTGCTGTTAGAGAAAGCAACATTCAGTATAACACATTATATATAATTAAATCAAATCAAAAGGAAAACATTTTTAAAGTTCCTTTTAGCTTAATATTTTGACTCCAAGCTGGTTATAGCATTTTCTCAAAATATTCCTAGGCAATGCAATTTCATAGCTATTCTTATCTGACAGATTCTGATATACTCAAGCAGTGAAGTGTTGAGAACATGCAGAAACCTAATTTCAACTTCACATTATTTTTTTTTTTTTTTGCTAAAGTTCAGTGTTTCCTATATTCCCTCAAGGTCCCCTATGGCAAAATAATAAAAATTTCATTAACACAGCTGGCAGAACTAACTTTTTCAACCCAGTATTCTCTCAATTGCTTAATTGCACACATCTTACCACAGGCAGATTTTGGGGACAGCACATGGCTAATTAGCATAGGTCACTCCTCAGGAATGCTTAATTACCATTTGTGGTGGGCTGCATAGACATACCACTGAGGTACTGAACCACTTAGTGTTACAGCTGAAATGGAGCTAGTTACCACCAGTGGCAAAAAGGCTTAACACTGATGGTAATTTTTCCAGCCTGAAAATATAATTCAAATTTTGCTATGAAGAATACGTGACATTAAGTGAATTATTATTTGGGTCATGTCCAGGAAATTTTCATTAATTCATACTCATTAGCTGGCAACCAGATGTTTTGTCCAATAACAATAACTCTTCCACTCAGCTAGTAGAATAGAAAAGCAACTTATGTTAACATGTTTGGCTTTACCTTTCTCAGTTTTATGCATAAGTTACCATTTTCCTTCAAATAGTAGGAATAAATATTCAGATATCTTTACATTTTTGCCAAAAAGTAAAGAAAGTAACATCCAGTGTAACACAGTATGTGGAAATTAAATCAAAATAAAAGGAAACCATGTTTTAAAGTTCCTTTT
The DNA here is from genome assembly GCF_019279795.1 of Protopterus annectens. Lineage (NCBI taxonomy): Eukaryota > Metazoa > Chordata > Ceratodontiformes > Protopteridae > Protopterus > Protopterus annectens. The sequence goes on from NC_056728.1 coordinate 1,503,919,974, forward strand.
AGCTTTGTATTTTGACTTGAACTAGGTGCAGTATTTTCTCAAAATAACACTAAGCAGTTTAGTTCAGCAGCTATTCTTATCTGTCGGATTCTGATATACTCAGTGAAGTGTCTAGAACATGCAGAAACCTTTTTTCACCTTCACATTATTTATATTTCTGTGTTAAAGTTTAGTGGATGCTATATTCCTTCAAGGTACCCTAAGGCAAAATACTAAAATTTGCATTTGCATCTATTCACTTATGCATTCCAAACTATAGGTTTTACCCAAAATACTGGACAATTATAACAAATACAGTCATATAATCCGCGATCTAATGTCAATATTTATCTTAGTTATCTATCAGTTTCAGTGTCCAAGAGATATCTATGTCTTCGATATTCTTCAAGGTAGCAAAAGTTAACAGATATTCACAACTGTCACATTTTGCTTCCCTCTGGCAAATCAGTGCTTGAAGTGTTACAACTGCATGCCGACTCTCCAGGCATTATTGCATAAGATTCATCTTTTTTCTTCTCTTTTCTTTTCTTTCTTTATCTGTCACAACTACATATATCACAGACATCACTGGCAGTTCTTCAGGTGTGGCTACTGTATTTAGATACACAACACAGCACATTCAAATTGTCATTAATCCTCAAAATATGTGTGATGTTTCTAAAAAAAAAGCTTACTAGGCTCAGTACATCATGCCTGCATTGTAATTTAGCTTTCGCACTTCAGTATGTATGTGCAATGTCCTCTACAATCATGCAACCACCCTCACACACACACACACACACACACACACACACACACACACACACACAGACAAATATGCACTTGCCCATGTGCTCACATCTGCAAACACACAATCTGCAGGCTGCTTTCCCAAACAGAAAAAGACATACTGATAAATGCATATGTTCACTTATTTGCTCTTTATCTCCTAAAAAATAAAATTAAAGGAGGTACACACCAGGTGGGTTCGATCCTAATTCAGTGTGAGGAAGGACTTTGATATCTCCACATCAAAATAACCCTATACTGAACAATTATATTAGACCTATACTGAACAATTATATTAGACATATACTGAACAATTATATTAGACCTATACTGAACAATTATATTAGACCTATACTGAACAACTATATTAGACCTGTATTGAACAATTATATTAGACCTATACTGAACAATTATATTAGACCTATACTGAACAATTATATTAGACCTATGCTGAACAATTATATTAGACCTATACTGAACAATTATATTAGACCTATGCTGAACAATTATATTAGACCTATACTGAACAACTATATTAGACCAATACTGAACAATTATATTAGACCTATGCTGAACAACTATATTAGACCTATGCTGAAAAATTATATTAGACCTATACTGAACAATTATATTAGACCTATGCTGAACAATTATATTAGACCTACACTGAACAACTATATTAGACCTATGCGGAACAATTATATTAGACCTATACTGAACAATTATATTAGACCTATGCTGAACAACTATATTAGACCTATGCTGAACAATTATATTAGACCTATACTGAACAATTATATTAGACCTATGCTGAACAATTATATTAGACCTATACTGAACAACTATATTAGACCTATGCTGAACAATTATATTAGACCTATGCTGATCAATTATATTAGACCTATACTGAGCAATTATATTAGACCTATACTGAACAACTATATTAGACCTATACTGAAAAATTATATTAGACCTGTGCTGAACAATTATATTAGACCTATACTGAACAATTATATTAGACCTATACTGAACAACTATATTAGACCTATACTGAACAATTATATTAGACCTATGCTGAACAATTATATTAGACCTATACTGAACAACTATATTAGACATATGCTGAACAATTATATTAGACCTATACTGAACAATTATATTAGACCTATGCTGAACAATTATATTAGACCTATACTGAACAACTATTTTAGACCTATACTGAACAATTATATTAGACCTATACTGAGCAATTATATTAGACATATGCTGAACAATTATATTAGACCTATGCTGAACAATTATATTAGACATATGCTGAACAACTATGTTAGACCTATACTGAACAATTATATTAGACCAATGCTGAACAATTATATTAGACCTATGCTGAACAATTATATTAGACCTATACTGAACAACTATATTAGACCTATACTGAACAATTATATTAGACCTATACTGAACAACTATATTAGACCTATACTGAACAATTATATTTGCCTATACTGAACAACTATATTAGACCTATACTGAACAATTATATTAGACCTATGCTGAACAATTATATTAGACCTATACTGAACAATTATATTAGACCTATACTGAACAACTATATTAGACCTATACTGAAACATTACATTAGACCTATACTGAACAATTATATAAGACCTATGCTGAACAATTATATTAGACCTATACTGAACAACTATATTAGACCTATACTGAACAATTATATTAGACCTATGCTGAACAATTATATTAGACCTATGCTGAACAATTATATTAGACCTATACTGAACAACTATATTAGACCTATGCTGAACAATTATATTAGACCTATACTGAACAATTATATTAGACCTATGCTGAACAATTATATTAGACCTATACTGAACAACTATATTAGACCTATACTGAACAATTATATTAGACCTATGCTGAACAATTATATTAGACCTATACTGAGCAATTATATTAGACCTATACTGAACAACTATATTAGACCTATACTGAATAATTATATTAGACCTATGCTGAACAATTATATTAGACCTATACTGAACAACTATATTAGACCTATACTGAACAATTATAGTAGACCTATGCTGAACAATTATATTAGACCTATGCTGAACAATTATATTAGACCTATACTGAACAATTACATTAGACCTATGCTGAACAACTGTATTAGACCTATACTGAACAATTATATTAGACCTATACTGAACAACTATATTAGACCTATACTGAACAATTATATTAGACCTATGCTGAACAATTATATTAGACCTATACTGAACAATTATATTAGACTTATGCTGGACAACTATATTAGACCTATACTGAACAATTATATTAGACCTCTACTGAACAATTATATTAGACCTATGCTGAACAATTATATTAGACCTATGCTGAACAATTATATTAGACCTATACTGAACAACTATATTAGACCTATACTGAACAATTATATTAGACCTATGCTGAACAACTATATTAGTCCTATACTGAACAATTATATTAGACCTATGCTGAACAATTATATTATACCTATACTGAACAACTATATTAGACCTATGCTGAACAATTATATTAGACCTATACTGAACAATTATATTAGACCTATGCTGAACAATTATATTAGACCTATACTGAGCAATTATATTAGACCTATACTGAACAACTATATTAGACCTATACTGAACAATTATATAAGACCTATACTGAACAACTATATTAGACCTATACTGAACAACTATATTAGACCTATACTGAACAATTATATTAGACCTATACTGAGCAATTATATTAGACCTATGCTGAACAATTATATTAGACCTATGCTGAACAATTATATTAGACCTATGCTGAACAACTATATTAGACCTATACTAAAGAATTATATTAGACCAATGCTGAACAATTATATTAGACCTATGCTGAACAATTATATTAGACCTATACTGAACAACTATATTAGACCTATGCTGAACAATTATATTAGACCTATACTGAACAACTATATTAGACCTATAGTGATAAATTATATTAGACCTATACTGAACAACTATATTAGACCTATACTGAACAATTATATTAGACCTATGCTGAACAATTATATTAGACCTATACTGAACAATTATATTAGACTTATGCTGGACAATTATATTAGACCTATAATGAGCAATTATATTAGACCTATGCTGAACAATTATATTAGACCTATACTGAACAACTATATTAGACCTATACTGAACAATTATATTAGACCTATACTGAACAACTATATTAGACCTATACTGAACAACTATATTAGACCTATGCTGCACAATTATATTAGACCTATACTGAACAATTATATTAGACCTATGCTGAACAATTATATTAGACCTATGCTGAACAATTATATTAGACCTATACTGAACAACTATATTAGACCTATACTGAACAATTATATTAGACCTATGCTGAACAATTATATTAGACCTATGCTGAACAATTATAGTAGACCTATACTGAACAACTATATTAGACCTATGCTGAACAATTATATTAGACCTATACTGAACAATTATATTAGACCTATGCTGAACAATTATATTAGACCTATACTGAACAACTATTTTAGACCTATACTGAACAATTATATTAGACCTATACTGAGCAATTATATTAGACCTATGCTGAACAATTATATTAGACCTATGCTGTACAATTATATTAGACCTATGCTGAACAACTATATTAGACCTATACTGAACAATTATATTAGACCAATGCTGAACAATTATATTAGACCTATGCTGAACAATTATATTAGACCTATACTGAACAACTATATTAGACCTATACTGAACAATTATATTAGACCTATACTGAACAACTATATTAGACCTATACTGAACAATTACATTAGCCTATACTGAACAACTATATTACACCTATACTGAACAATTATATTAGACCTATGCTGAACAATTATATTAGACCTATACTGAACAATTATATTAGACCTATACTGAACAACTATATTAGACCTATACTGAACAATTACATTAGACCTATACTGAACAATTATATTAGACCTATGCTGAACAATTATATTAGACCTATACTGAACAACTATATTAGACCTATACTGAACAATTATATTAGACCTATGCTGAACAACTATATTAGACCTATACTGAACAATTATATTAGACCTATACTGAACAATTATATTAGACTTATGCTGGACAACTATATTAGACCTATACTGAACAATTATATTAGACCTATGCTGAACAACTATATTAGACCTATACTGAACAATTATATTAGACCTATGCTGAACAATTATATTATACCTATACTGAACAACTATATTAGACCTATGCTGAACAATTTTATTAGACCTATACTGAACAATTATATTAGACCTATGCTGAACAATTATATTAGACCTATACTGAACAACTATATTAGACCTATACTGAACAATTATATTAGACCTATGCTGAACAATTATATTAGACCTATACTGAGCAATTATATTAGACCTATACTGAACAACTATATTAGACCTATACTGAACAATTATATTAGACCTATGCTGAACAATTATATTAGAGCTATGCTGAACAATTATATTAGACCTATACTGAACAACTATATTAGAGCTATACTGAACAATTATATTAGACCTATGCTGAACAATTATATTAGACCTATACTGAACAATTATATTAGACCTATACTGAACAACTATATTAGACCTATGCTGAACAATTATATTAGACCTATACTGAACAATTATATTAGACCTATACTGAGCAATTATATTAGACCTATACTGAACAACTATATTAGACCTATACTGAACAATTATATTAGACCTATGCTGAACAATTATATTAGAGCTATGCTGAACAATTATATTAGACCTATACTGAACAACTATATTAGAGCTATACTGAACAATTATATTAGACCTATGCTGAACAATTATATTAGACCTATACTGAACAATTATATTAGACCTATACTGAACAACTATATTAGACCTATGCTGAACAATTATATTAGACCTATACTGAACAATTATATTAGACCTATGCTGAACAATTATATTAGACCTATACTGAACAACTATATTAGACCTATACTGAACAATTATATTAGACCTATACTGAGCAATTATATTAGACCTATGCTGAACAATTATATTAGACCTATGCTGAACAATTATATTAGACCTATGCTGAACAATTATATTAGTCTAATCCCATTTTCATTCATATCCTTTTGGAATAATTTGACCATACCACTGTCTTTCTCTCAGTTAGCTGAGGAAAATCAGCACTGTCAAATGCATTACACTAAGGTTTGTCAGATTTTATTTAGGGCAGTACATCGGCACAGTCACCCTCACCCAAATAGACAATAGTAAAAAAATCAGGACACTTGATTGATATTGCTACACACATGAAAGTCTGTCAATTTATATCATTATTAAGGATGTTGCTATGCAAAGTGAACACTGTCTGCCCTTGACATGTACAACTGCAACTTCAACTCACATGATGAAAACTTTCCCCCGGATTTACTATTCCTCTGTGCAGGACTAGCTTAGTCCTGCACAGAGGTGGACGTTTAGGAGCAGGACAGCAGCATGCCATGCATAGTAATGAGGTGGCCTACCTGAGTTCCTAGGCTTACACGAAGCATGTAAGAGTGCAGGGGGCGTGTCTGAGAGCAGAGCTCTCAGAATATACATGCCTTCACAATGAAGAATAGCAAAAAATGGTATGAAATGAGCAAGACCACTCATAGGTGACCGCATATCAACACAAACAGACTCCCTTGTGTACAACAGCAATAGTATACATAAATAAAATGAAGAAACCCTTTATTTTTTTAAAAATCCGATTAAAGCTAACCGTAGGTGCGCGGGTGTGCCCATCACTTAGCTACGGTTAATGCAGCTTAAATGGCTGAAGAGGAGAACAAGGAAGATATACGCAAATGAAGCAGCATCACAATAGTGTAGTGGGAAGAGCATTTGCCTTATGAGCAGGCATTTCTGGTTCGAGTCCCACTGCAGTAAATTCCATTTCCCATGGCAAAGCACATTATGAGTAATATTTATGTTGCATAACCCACTAAATAACATATTTTCATGAACTGGAGTACTGCAGTAAATGCACATGTGAGATGTCAGTGTCATAATGAAAAAGGCAGTAGTAAGCAGATTTAAGCACAAATAAGCAGTAGTAAGCATATTTATGCACTAGTAAGCAGGCTTAAGCCCATTTGCACGGCAGTAAACAATGCTTACACTGGACCCAGGACCCTATATACCATAGTCACAGTAGTTAACAACCAAGCCATCACAGGATTAGTGCGTGACCACTCGTGCATGCCCCTGCAGTCTGTTCCTGGATCACATGGCAGACATATTGCCTGCTAGAGCTCTTGCACTGATCTTGCACGCCATGCAAGGCATAGAGAATCTGGGGGTTTGTTTTGAAATTAATATTGTAAAGTTTAATAATCTACAAAAAGAGGCCTAGAAAATATTTCTAATTTTGTTTCCCAGGAACCTCCTCTGTTATCAATTGATATTATTTCAATAATGGCAAAAATAAATTTTCCAAAACCTTTGCAGTTCTGAGCGTGCTTACAAAGTGCATTGTTAGTGTTCTTTTACTTATGGCATAGATGTGCTCATAAATTCTCTTGTGGAATAGATGCTCAGTTTTACCCACATAGCAACAAAAACATTTTTGATATATAACAATGTACACTACCCCCTTTGTGACACTATTGCCATCCCCCATTGCGATGCTACTGGGTGGATTTCCAATAGAAACTTCAGTTTTTTCTAGAATATATGCACATTGATGGTATGCCACACACTCTCTTGTGCCTTTAAGTCCTCTTTTGTAAGGTGTGTTGTGCTAATGCTCAAATAAATGTTTCAAGTTCTTTCCCATTTTAAAAACAAAAGATGTCTTACCCACTATCTTGAAAATGGACTCATCAGTCTTACAAATACTCCAGTTTCTAATTATGATGTCCTTAATGTGTTTCACAAAACCACTATATGTAACTATTAGAGAGTGTGCAAAATTGTGTGTGGGTGTATTATTTGCATACATACAACAGAGTTTACATCTGATTGTACATAATTGTCTTGGGCAAGCAGTAGAATATATTTCCTTACCCAATGTTGGGTAACTTTAGCCCCAGTGTAGTTCAAAATATCAGATTGATACCCCCTTTCTATGAACATCCTAGTAATCATGTCTACCTCAATACTATAGTGGTAGGCATCAGAGCACATCCGGGCAGCTATAACAAGCTGAACCTTAAAAATATTCCCTTTGATGTGTTTTGGGTGACGACTGTTGTAATCAAGATACCTGTTAGAAAAAGTGGACTTCCTGTACATTTTGGCACAAAACCACCTTGAATAAGGTCCTTGAAAATTGTTACATCCAAATAATCTACAGAATCCAAGGTGTATTTGCCTGTGAATAACAGAAAGGAACTGGTACTGTTCAAGTATGACACAAATTCTGTGTGTACCCCCACATTATTTTCCTTCCATAAAATAAATCATCCAAAAACTGCAAGTATGTGTGCCATTGAGTAGAGAAAGAAGTTTTCCTAAGTTTTTCTCCCAGCTATAAAGCACCAAGTTGGAAAACACTAGTACTCAACTTGCCCCCATTGCCTCTCCCTAGGGGTGTGCACCAATATATGCAAACAGCTTGATTCTTTAATGAGTTTAACATGTAACATGTAACATGTACTCAGCATGTTTTTGGGAGGTGGGGAAACACCACAGAGAGAACATGCAAATTCCCCACAGGTATTAGCCAGTGATCAGGATAAAACCTTGTACATTGTGCATTGGAGGCAAAGACATTCCCCTGGATTCTCTATGCCTTGCATGGCATACAGGATTAGTGCGGGAGCTTCAGCAGGCAATATGTCGGCCGTGCAATCCAGGAACAGCCTGCAGGGGCGTGCATGAGCGGCCCTGCACTAGTCCTGCACGGACTAAGCCCCTGTATGCAAATCACCCCATTTACAAGAGAAATCCATGCAAATGAGGTGAATTTGCAATCCAGGAACTTGCAACCGGCCGTGCAGGACTAGCACAATCTGCAGAAATGTACTCGGTTAGTAACCTGCAAAATCCAAAGCGGAGCTGTGACAGCTCCAAATAAAGGCTGCATATCAGTTAAGAAGCATGCCAATGCCCGAGTATAAGGCCATTGGCATTACAAACAGCCAAAAAAAAAAAATTAAAAAATCAACTTTTATTTTTTTTTTAGTCGATTTTGGCTGTTTAAGTGTAGGACAGCAGTGAGCAAATGGGATCGGGGGGAAAATAACAAAATAAACTTAGATTAAGCATTCTAACTAACATCATTATTTTGCCATACAAGTCAATGGCAGGCAGAAGACAACATGGTCAGTGACTAGTGGCTGCTAAGGGCGGGAGGCTCAGTGTGAAACATGTAACTATGCATTAGCAGGCAATCCTATGCAAATGAGGGGAATGATAGTGAATCCCAGTTTTCCCCAGCATGCTAGTTAGGTCCCAACAGTGTTAGAGTATGAATAGCTTGGTGCAAGCCTAGGGGTTAGCTGACATCATTGGGGGGGGTGTCAGGAATACTGAAAGAGGACTGGAGCCCTGTGGCTTCGGTTTTCTCCTAGCTTAGAACAGCTAAGCTAGGGTGTGTGTCTGAATCTGCCTAGCACTCTTTACATTATCTAAGTGGGTGTGCGCACTGTGCACCGGGTTTTAAAAGAAGAAAAACAAGTTAAACCAGGAAATAGCAACCATGTGCACATTTGAGCACTCTGTTTGTGCGATGTGCCCCCGGGCTTAAACAGGAAGGCAATGGGAAGGGAAAACAGCAGTAGGAAGGTAATCAAGGAGAACTAGCATAGTTGGCAGGTGAAATGTATCAGAATCAGCCAATTACACAGGCAGCAGACCAGCCCAGCCCAGAACACTACTATAAACTAAGCAAACACCTACCCCTCTGTTTTTTGCCATACTCTACACCACCAGTGTATACAAGTGGGGAACTTTTAACAAACAAACCTACAAAATGAGAGGGGCTGCTGCAGGCAACATAGAACAACATGTGCAAGAGGCTGAGGGTGGTGAGGATGTGAATGCTGCCGATCAACCCACGGTGAGGAGACGGAGAAGAGTGCACAGTCCCAGGCTCACCTACCAGGGGCTACATGAGCTGGAGATAGTAGAGTGCTATAGGGTGGATAGGGACCTAACTACAGGAAATTGTTGAGCTGTGCCGGCCACACCTGACACACCAAACTGACCGAGGGGAACCCATCCCAGTGGATACCAAGGTATGTGTAGGCCTAGGAATACTAGCCACAGGTACCTCTCAATGCTCAACTGGGGATATCATGGGGATCTCACAGGCATCAGCATCCAGAGTATTCCACTAGTTACTGGATGCCATGTCAACACATTCCGGTAAGCACGTATATTTCCTCAACACCCGTGAGGTGTTGGCCAGCAATATGCATCTCTTCCACCAAATAGCAGAATACCCTGAGGTAGTGGGTACTATAGACTGCACGCACATATGCATCAAAGCACCACCCGGTGATCAGGGTAGGGCCTATATCAGCCGCAGGGGCATCCCCTCCATCAACTGCCAGGTTGTTGGCGATTCCCAGGGCATAATAATGAATGTTTGTGCTGGCTGCCCTGGAAGCTATCACGATTCCCACATTTGGCATCTGACGCAGCTGTACCAGAGATTTGCCAATGGGGTCATCTCCTATGGTCACCTAGTGGGGGATGCTGGTTATACACTGGAGCCGTGGCTGATGGCACCCATCAGAAATGCACACACACACCCCTGAACAAGAACGCCATAATGAGGCACACGCACAGACAAGACTTATAATAGAACATGTCTTTGGGATGCTCAAGTCATGGTTCCAGTGTCTGGACACAACCGGTGCAGCCTTGCAGTACTCAACAGCTACATGTATCCAAATTGTTATGGTATGTACCATGCTACACAATATGATCCTGCAGAAACAGCTGCAGCAGGAACAGCACAGAGCAGGGTCACACAGCCCCCCCACCAATGCCAAGGCCTGCAGAGGCACAGAGTGACTCAGAGGAGGAACAACCTGAGCCTGCCCCAGTAGGCAGATGGAGGTGAGCCAAGTATGCCGAGGCCATGGCAAATAGACAATGCATAGCACATACACTGACACAGTAGGGACCCAGGGAATGACACCTCTCTCTCTGACTCATACATACAGTAAAAGCGGTGCCAAACATGACACTACCTGTGCTCAACCATGTATAGGGAGTGTACTATGTGCATCTGACATAGGCAGCCCTCCAGCACCATCCTCAATCCTGGCACATGCATAAGGTAAGTCAATCAACCTACCAATTGCCAAATGGAGTAGACTGTGTTGTTACCTGTATCTATGGTATGGATGAGAGCATGCAAGGGAATTGGGTGGCAGAATGTTATGGCAGCAGATAGTAGACACCCATAGTGGCACCATGACATCTGTAACACATACTGGAGTCAGCATAGTAGCCAGTACTACACAGTGTGACAAAACCCACTGCAGGAAATGTGCTGGGTGACATGTGTGTCCATATGACTCACACATGCCAGTCAGGGAGGATCACATACCCAACAACAGTCTCAGCCAGCAGGACAGGTGTAAACAAACCCAAACACAGCCTGTGCTATGGAATCTAAATGATGCATATGGGTAACCTCCTCCAGCCCTACACAGACAGACTACAGCAGGTCAGGCAGTGGGATGATAGTTCTGAAGGGTAGGAAGTCACACACTAATATGTAGGGCAACCAAAGCTAAGAACTGTAGTACACTGATATGCCACTAGTCAGTATGATAGGTTAGAATACGGAATGAAATGGAGTACCTGACATACCAGTACAGTCATAGCAAATGTGTGCGTGTGCCAGGTGTGCCCCCAATCCTATGCAGATATGTAGAAACAGTAAGGTGTGCTCCCCCACTCCCATGTAGACATGTAGAAACAGTCAGGTGTGTGTCCCACAATCCTGTGCAGAATTGTAGTAACAGTCAGGTGTGCCTCCCCCCAATCCTGTGTAGAAATGTAAAAAACAGTCATGTGTGGCCCCCCCATTTCCATATAGACATGTAAAACAGTCAGGTGCCCCCCCCAGTCCTGTGTAGAAATGTCATAACAGTCAGATCTTCCCCCCTAATCCTGTGTAGAAATGTAGTAACATGCATGAGTAGGTATAATACAGGTGGCGCACAGATGGCTAGAGGTGGCCAAGGTAGCAGGATAGGTTGTAGCATTTGCACAATATGCAGGTCTGAGTGTGTTAGGATGGTGTGTGTTTCATAATGTGTGACATTGGTCAGTATGTATGCATGTCGAGGTAAGACCTGGTGGCCATTTCCCACTACTGATGATAACAGGGACAAGCCCTCACGACTGCAGTGCCAAAGACAATCTCCATCAGTATAACACATGCAAGCAGTAAGCCATTGTAAATGTATGGTGGTAATATGTGTCACCATCTGAAAGACTGACATGGCATGGCTGTTGGGCTAGATATGCAAGCAGTACACAGGGCAAAGTACCCCAGACATACAGTATATATTGTGTGACTGTGAAATGGTGACACCATTGGATTTGTACATATAGGCATGCATCACAGTAACAGGACCTGTAGTAGGGGATACCGGTGAGGTCTGCCTGAACACCTGCAGATCACAAATGAGGTAGGCCTGATGTAGTGGGAATCAGCTGATGTACCCACACATGCCAGCATAACTGTAATGCCCCATGCATATCTGTGTGTCAGATGCAAGTAGTGTCCATAGCACACATGCACCCAGCCATGCAAACACCACCCACAGGCACCTCTCTGGCAATATCCTTGCTGTGGCGAATGGGTACAGTATGACCCCATGTGTATATGGCAATAGCGGAAGGCTGCAGCATGCAGTGCAGGAGTCCCATGCAGGGTTGTCCCTAGCTGTAGTTAGCACCCTGCCAGCATCCACACCACCTGATCAAGACTGGTAGAAGGTATTGGCATGAACAACTACCACATCTACCCTGTCACCCCAGGGGAATATACTGTATGGTGGTCTGGGACTGTAGGACTGACAGAGTGCAATGGCTTGCCACATCTGGCCTGCATCAACACTTAATGCCCCACAGGTGCCTGCCAAAGGCCCATATCTCACACATACTGCCAGTGCACGTTATGTCATGGACACCCAAATAACAACATAGCACACTTCATTTAAGCCATATGCGAGGTCATGTTGACAAGCCACGGTAAGATATCCACCATGTCCCACTGCATGAACTGTTGTCCAATATTAACACACACCTGTGATGTGGTGATACCCTTAGGGAAAGTATCACAGAAGGTATGCATAATGTATGGAAGAGGTTAGAATAACAGAGGGTGGTGTGGGAGTATGGGCAGCATGGAATGTACAGGGTCCGACACCAAGCTGTGTGCACACTATCCCTGGCTGCAAACACATAAATGGGTGGCTACACACCTGCCCGTACACCACAATAGAGTAAATGTCCTGAGCCATGGCCACTGCCTGTGGCTAACATGTGCAAATCTGTGCAACTGTGAGGCATTGCCACAACAAGATAAGGCCATACTGCCATGTTGATGGGTGGACAAGTATGAGATCCTCTGCCATCA
>NC_056728.1:1503938499-1503973499 GCF_019279795.1 Protopterus annectens
TCCATAGTACCAGAATACAAAAGTGACCACCCCCTTTCAATCTATCTTGCTGTTTTAAAAATAGTGATTCTTCACTAAAGCCTACTTTCACATCTAAATCCTCTAGTACACACTGCAGTGTTTAGGATAAAACATTTTTTAATCATACCTTTAAGCATTCCTGTGACTAGCACTTGCTTTAAATCGTACTGGAAAGCACTAGGAAGTCTTTGATACAAGCACTCAACTCTCCTTGTTAATAAGAAGAAATTAATCGTAAGCACTAGACAGCCTATAATTGCAAAGTACCTTGCCAAGGTAAGGGAAACAGATCTTGTACTTTACAAACAAAAAAAGCACCAAACCAGGCATGTCCAAGGGTCAGCGTCCGGTGATTTCTCCTGTCTACCTGGTGAATCTGGGCATACTGGGACAATGCTGCAATTGCCTCATGTACACAGACAGCCCTCTCCTCCTACCACCTGATGCTACAACCTGCGAGAGATGCACTTACATAGCCAAACTGGAAGCAAAGCTATCTCCACCCAAGATTGTGCTAGACAGTCAAGAGGAGAAGGTTAACACCTGCACTACACCTCAAGCAACAAATAGCCCTTCTAAACCCACACTACCATCACCCACACATAGCAACACTAAACCCACATATATGGAGGCCCTTAACAGTAACCTTGCCCAAGCAACAAGGACCTCTGAAGCTGAAACGCATACACCAATCACAACCAAAGTGTCACATAGCTCACAACACCAGTGTGCCACCCAACAACAGCCTCTAAGACAAGACAACATACCCAACACTTTAGTCATAGGTGACTCTATAGTCAGGCACACTGATGTCCCACTCACCAGGCTGAACAAGGAGAAAAAAAAGTCAGCTGCCTGTTGGGTGCCAGGATACACTACATAATGCATGCACTTAAGTCACTCCACAACAAGTACAAATATGACTCTGTCATTGTCCATGTTGTAGTGAATGACTTGAGACGTACCTCCCTGGACTACATGAAAAGAGACATGGAAGAGCTCTCAAATCATTTGGCCCAGGTAGGTATGACCCTTGCCCTGAGTAGCATCCTGCCTTCACCCTGAATGATACCACATTATAAGAACAAAATGATTGACTTCAACAATTGGCTAAGGTTCTGGTGTCATTCAAAGTGGATCCAGTATCTGTCTGATTGGGATGACATGATCAACAGACCATGATGCTTTGCAAAAGATGGACTGCACCCATTACCCCTAGCATTCAGGTTACTGGCTAAGGCTCTTGTCACCCCTATAGTGCCTTTTTTAATCAAAGTGCAAAGGACAAAACCACCACTGTAACATGTACAAGCATGCAAAATCTGAAGGTAATGCTACTCAATGCTAGAAGTCTAAACCTCAAAATGCACTCTCTCAAGGCACCCCTTAAATGGAGAACATTGATATCTATGCAGTAACTGAGACCTGGTTCAAGGTTACAGAGAGCACCCCTGCAATACCAGGCTACAACTCTTACCACACTTTTCAGCCACCAAACCCGAACCGGAACACTAAAAGTGGAGGAGTGTCCATATTCACCAAGGATATTCACAAGACCAGGCTAGTTGGCCAACACAATGCGTCTGAAATTCTCCAGGTGCAACTAACACTAGGTAAGACTGCAATGCAAATTGAAATTCTCCACGTCCAACTAACACTAGGTAAGACTGCACTCCAAATTGTAGCTTGCTACAGATCCCCCACCATGCCCCAAGATTCTCACTACACCTTTCTAAACATACTGGAAAATATTAAGATACAACCAAACACCCTAATACTGGGTGATTTCAACTACTCTGCCATTAACTGGGAAAACTACTCATTTACCAACACCTTTGCCCAACGGTTCTTGGAATTCAGAAATACCAATGCACTGGTTCAACTAATCCTAAGTCCCACCAGGGGCTGCAATATCCTAGACCTGGTCATTACCAACATGGGAAATTGATGCTCCACACCAATGGTCATCCCCTCGTTGGTCAGGTCTGACCATAAGATAATCACCCTTGACATCCACATCCCACCCCCACCCCCCCAGTAAAGAAACCTCCGTAAAAAACTTCTCCAAAGCCAGCTTCATGCTACTCAAGTCAGAAGTGACAAATGTCATGACACCCATGCAAACGGGAACTGAAAGTTTGACTGCTGAATCCTACACTAAGGCACTGTACAAACACATCCACTTGTGCATGAATCATGCCATCCCCAATAGAACCAAGATGCTTTCCTCCAAAAGAAGGAAGCCAATATGATGGTCTCTTACCATAAAAAAACTTTACAACAAAAGGAAGAAACTATTGCAGAAAAGAGGAAAATCCCAGAATGCAAAAAACTCCCTTATCAGCCTCAGTATGAAGCTGAGATCCCTCATAAAATCCTCCAAAGCTAGTTACTTAAATAAAATTGCCAAAGATTCCAAAGACAACTACAAGGCATTCTATAGCTATGTCAAGAATCTAAATGGCAATGCTCAGATCTGCTCTGAGCTACAACAGAATGGCATTAAATATACTGATCCCAAGGATATTGCCAATATCCTTGCAGATCGATTCAGTGCAAACATCACTCCCTCTCACCCCCTAAAGGGCTCATCTCAATACCAAAAGAGTGCCAAATTCTGGTAATAATGGCCACACAGGTAAAAAACGCATTAGTCAAAGCTAAGAATACAGCATCCATGAGACCAGATGACATCCCAGGCTGTGTACTACATGAACTACAAAATGAACTGACACCTCATCTAAGTGTCATGTTTAATCATAGCCTCACCTCAGACTTCGTGCCCACTGAGTGGTGCACAGCTACAGTTATCCCACTCCACAAGGGGGGATCCACCTTGTATCCTGGGAACTATTGCCCCATCAGTCTGATGAGCCTGATCTGCAAGGCCATGGAACGTATTATCATGGGACTTATAAACAAATACATTGGCAACCATCAAACACTGGACCCCATGCAGTTTGGGTTTTTGAAGGATCGATCTTGTCTCTTGAACCTTATTGACTTCTTCGAATCAGTCTCCAGAGCTTGGACAAGGGTAAGGTGGTCCGCACAGCCTTTCTGGGCTTCACCAAGGCTCTCGACACCATCTCCCAGTCTGGAATCATAGATAAACTTACTAAGCTGGGCATTAATCCCTATGTCACTCGATGGGTTGACAACTGGTTTACTGATAGAGCCCACACTGTAAATGTAGCCGAATCCAAATCCATCTCCAGACAAGTGACAAGTGGAGTACATCAGGTTTCAGTCCTGGGACCACTCTTGTTTGGCATCTACTTCTCTGAGGTACAGGACAACACTAAGGGACTCTGGCTAACAAAGTTCACAGATGACTGCAAACTGGGAGCCATTATTGAATCCCCAAATTATGTGGATATTCTACAAAAGGGCCTTACAGAAACAGATGCTTGGTACCAGAGGCATGGGCTCAAGCACAGTGCCAAGAAATATATAGTTATTCATTTGGAAAAAAAAAGCATGTACACATGAATTACCACATAGGTGGCAGTACACTAAACACTGAAAGTGTGATAAGAGACTTAGGGACACAGGTGGACAGTGGTCTCACCTTCAATAACCACATCGCCACAACAGTCAGGAAATCTTTCTATGTGGCACACCTCATCACTAAGGGCTTTTCATCCAGTAAAAAGGAGGTCATTGTCCCACTGTACTCATACCTCATTTGACCCATTATAGAATACAACACCCCGTTTGGTATGTACCTCTCAAGACATCTGCAACAACTGGAAAGGCCGCAGAAATACCTCACTAAAAGAATCACAGGCCTAAAGCAGATGCCCTATGCTGACCATGTAAAAAACCTCCACCTATACTCTGTTGCATATCGTCTGCTCAGAGGCGATCTCTGCTTAACATACAAGACCATGTCAAACTCAGAGCTGTTGGACATGCTACACTTAAAGGAATCCCAATCCCTCAGAGACACATGCTCCAGAGATCTAAACCTTGTCATCACAATGAACAAAACATGCTGGATTGATAGGTGCCTGACTCAGAGACTTCCCCAGACTCTAGAATAGACTGCCCATACATGCCAAGCAGAGCACCTCTTTGGCCCTCTTCAAAAGGAACCTTGATGATTGGATGGGAAATAGGAAATTCACCCCGGGGATCATGTCAGTCACCCTGTTAGACAGGCATCCAGGGAAGTAAAAACTGTGGGAAGAAATAGCCAGATAATTGTTATGGCTAGGCTTGTATAGGCCCTAGGGCCAATAGCCTAGTACCAAACTATGAACATATGAACCTATGTATATATATATATATATATATATATATATATATATATATATATATATGTGTATATATACGAAGAAATGTACACATGGCCATATATATGTAGCACATAACAGATGTGTATACAGACATATGTATGGGTATACATATGTATGTACATGTAGACATGTATAGACCTATTATATGTATACAACCATATTCCTGTCATGAGCAAATGTCACGGTTGTGTATACCCTCCCACATGTATCTCACCATATGTATTTGCTATGTGCACATTATGATAAAACAACATATGTGATGCAACAGTCATAATAATAACAAGGACTATGCAATTTAGGAACTACAGGCAAATGTTCAATATTACTCAATATGTGTATTGACAGCTATATTGGTAAAATGACAGCAGTCTTCACAGTGGTCATGGTGTAGTGGTTAAGTGCTGTGACTTCAATGTAAAGGATCCTGGGTTCAAGACCTGCAAGGGCTGTTCATTTTGTTGCTGGGCAGAACAAGTGCTGTCAGATACAGGGTGGTTAAGGCAGTTTTGAGCAGCTTTAAGCATGTTTGCATGGGTTTGCACAAAGCTAAGTGGTGCTAAGCTATGGGTAAACATACGGGCACTTACACAGTGTAGGCATTTCTTACCAGTGCGCAAATCAACTTAGCTGTTATATTGCAGCATTGTTGATACTTGCTAAGCATTGCTTAGCCTTGGTAACAAGGACACACAACCCAGTCTGATAACCTGTAATAAGTGGATGTAATGCCATGTACAATACATGCACCTATGTGTTGTCATTACAGTAGCAAGGGTTGTGAGTGTCGTGTGGGACACAGACATATATGAGGCCTGTACATCACTGTTATCTATGTGAATGTGTTACATACATGTGTAGTAGCCCAGTGTACGTGCTGTCACACTGGCATGTAGTGTATCATGGCAGTACTACTGTTGACAGTGCTAACCCAGGCAAGAGCAGAGTGCTTAATGTAGTACTGAAAACAGGCACACCTGCGAGCATGACTGGACATCGAGGCCTACCTGCTGTATCCCTAGTGTGAGCTGTGTAACAGTATATACCCCTTACTGGGTAATGACCCATCATATGGAATGTAACTGTAGACTACCGTCTGTACAGCACAAGTTAGTGAGGGCATCCGACATGTAGTTATGCATACATATTGTTGTCAGACATCTGTCAATGCACTCATGCTACTGCAAAGCTACTTGCCAAGCTGATGACTGTCAGTCCCTGTATAGATGTGCAGATGGCAGGTATCCAGCTGGAATATGTACAGGCAACCTAAGCTTGATTGACACTGACATGTCTGCCCAACTGTGTAAGAAGTGGCACATATAACAGATGTCACACTGTATGCACCACAAGCCACAGGTACCTACACTACACTAACACAGTCAACAGAACATGCTTGGGTACAGGTCTCCATCACAAACACTAACCATGCGTTGAAATGCATGTTCATACATGTCACCTTGACCACCTCAGTGGCCATGTGCAGGAGGCACCTGGAGAATTGGCTGATCCATGTCATTCTCATCCTGAGGGTCACAACAGTAGTGCCTGTTGGTTGATTGCCCACTGCCACCTGGCAGTTGGCAGAATAACACTGTACACAAACCCCCTACACAACCCATCTCCCGTTGGACAATAGCTAGGTACACAGCTATGACCACCTGCAGGGATGCAGCCCTGTACTGACACGTGTACATGTGCATGACTGAGTATAGCAGTGTATGTGTGTTAGCACATCTGTGCATGGGAATTCCATGAGGGCCTTCACAACCAACACAACACCCATTGCCATAGTGAGTTTTGGCTGCTGCTGTATGGGGCATTACATGTACCCTATTAAGCTCCCACCACACCGTCTGCAGTACCAGCACAACAGTTATTTACAAATGGGGTGATAGGCATGGGATACCCATTGTGTTCTGGCATGTGTGTACAGTTGTGCATGTCCGTATATCTGTAGGGTACAGCATTGCAAGGCCACATACTCCTATTACAATGCCCATTGCCACACAGTAGTACAGATAGTGTTGTTGCTGCCCATAGGTGAGGCATGACAATGCAACACCCTACTACGCGTGGTGGCATGTGCATGAGATGCATATCTCTGTAGTACCAATGTTGGGGTATACTATAGGTTGTATCTCAGTTGCGGCCAATTTCTGATGGTGGGTATGGCAGAGTGTCATCATGAGTTTCAGGGAGTACAATATCCAGTGGGGGATGTGGGTGCTGTGTACACAGTTATTACACCAAAGTACACCTGGTATATGTCCCATGTACCACGTTATGGTTACCACTGTCACCATCAATCATACAGGTAACTGTTACCACAATCCAAGACAGTTATGCATGTGATGTGACGGCCTACCTTTAACACATTGGAGACACGGTCAAGTAAGTTAGCAGCGATAGGCCCTGGTATCTCAGATGTGTGTCTTGCTGTTATGTGTCTGTAAGTGTGTATATGATGGTATGTCACACTACGTATTGTCCAAATACACCCATTACATCCCCCATTAGCATACTGTACATGTCGGTGGATGTTCTGAATGTACCATGTAACTTAGGACACACCTCACCCTAAACACTGTGCGGTATTTGCAATGTAAGCCACATACTTCAGTATCATGACATAGCTAGATAGGGGGTCTAGTCCCAGTGTTGCCAAGTAACAGTGTGTTTGTATGTGGATGGGTCTACATCAGGTTGCAGAGTATACATGACTCAGCGGGCCACCAGTCCACGTGGCACATGAAATAACCGGTTTAATAACCTGTGAAATGTGTTCAACTGTACTCCAGATATGTCACAGTAATGGTGTCACTACAGTGACATACCCCATTGTGGAATATGACTGCAGACCATCCTCGTGTTGACACATGTACACCTACAACATAAATGGATAACATTATAGAGATTGCAATCAACCAGTGTTACTAACAGCTATAATGCATCATTACTGGATAGCTACACTACCAACCAAATATGCCTTACACTCTACTCCCTACAACATGGTACACTGCAGTACTGTAGTACAGTGTGGTACAGTCACAGTGTGGATCAGAACCCTATCAGCCTGTCCCTGCATTGATGGTATGGATAACAGGGATGTGGTACAGGTATCATCATATGCACAGGGCATCCTAGTGCTGACACATTTACACCTACAACACAAATGGATAACATTATAGAGACCACAACCATCCAGTGTTACTAACAGCTATAAGGCATCATTGCTGGATGGCTACGCTACCTGCCAAATATGCCTTACACTCTATTCCCTACAACATGTTACACTGCAGTACTGTAGTACAGTGTGGTACAGTCACCGTGAGAATCAGAACCATATCAGCCTGTCCCTGCACTGATGGTATGGATGACAGGGATGTGGCACAGGTATTATATGCACAGGGCATCCTAGTGCTGACATATGTACACCTACAACACAAATGGATAACATTATAGAGACCACAACAATCCAGTGTTACTAACAGCTATAAGGCATCACTGCTGGATAGCTATGCTACCTGCCAAATATGCCTTACACTCTACTCCCTACAACATGTTACACCGCAGTACTGTAGTACACTGTGGTACAGTCACTGTGAGAATCAGAACCATATCAGCCTGTCCCTGTATTGATGGTATGGATGACAGGGATGTTGCACAGGTATCATCATATGCACAAGGCATCCTAGTGCTGACACATTTACACCTACAACACAAAACATTATAGAGACTACAACCTACCAGTGTTACTAACAGCTATAAGGCATCATTTCTGGATGGCTACACTACCTGCCAAATATGCCTTACACTCTACTTCCTACAACATGGTACACTGCAGTACTGTGGTACACTGTGGTACAGTCACCGGGTGGATCGAAACCATATCAGCTTGTCTCTGCATTGATGGTATGGTTGACAGGGATGTGGCACAGGTCTCATCATATGCACAGGGCATCCTAGTGCTGACACATGTACACCTACAACACAAATGGATAACATTATAGAGATAACAACCTACCAGTGTTACTAACAGCTATAAGTCATCATTTCTGGATGGCTACGCTACCTGCCAAATATGCCTTACACTCTACTCCCTACAACATGTTACACTGCAGTACTGTGGTACACTGTTGTACAGCCACTGTGTGCATCAGAACCATATCAGCCTGTTCCTGCATTGATGGTATGGATGATAAGAATGTGGCACAAATATCATCATATGCACAGGGTGTGATGTTGGCTTGCCAGAGGCTGAGGAAGGGCCATACATTTGACATCATGTGTGTGGGTGAGGGGTGTACTTTTGGGAGCTGGGCAAGGTGATGTGGTGTATGTAGGTATGGGGTTGCCCTAGGTGTGTTTGCATAGTATGTGGGTATGCATTCACACAGTTCTACCATTTGGCTGCCCTACACAGGTGTTTATGGACAGCTGCAGACCATACCTGGCAGGGTGTAAAGTTTACTGCCTCCGGCCACGGACACATGGACTGTGCCTCCCAGGGGTTCCACGGGCACATCCAGGTACGGGCCACGATGTGCTACTCTCACCACCTGCTGAAGAAATTTGTCTGCTGGTACCAGGTCACTCCTGGGACAGGCCAGGATTATGTGCATGTGGCCTGCTGTAGTGTGGTGTGGAAAGCACACCCCCGCACTGCCAGGTCTTCTACTGCCATAATGGGAACCCCTTGAGTCCTAGCACATCCACGTTGACTACCAGCTGTTGGCGTTGATGGCCTACATCCACATGGCCATCACCGCACTCCCATCCCACAATCAAGCATGGATAGACCACGGTTGATGAGGGCCATCATCTCACCAGACCATCTATCCAGGAACTCAGTTAATCCACAGATGGCACCAGCTAATTCATAGGCATTGTCATTTGAAGATTTGAGAGCAGCCCTCTGCAGCCTCAGGCCCTGTCTGTGATAACATTCTATACATGCCTGTGCTGCCATGACAGCTTGAAACATGCTTCTGCTGGTACCAGCTATGTCGCCTCCACCAGGGGTATGATGTCTAGCAGCCCTATCGCGAGCCCACTGGGACATCTCCCTTGGCTTTTGAATACTGGCCAAGGCTCTTGCTATCCCATAGTGCCTTTTTTAGGCAAGGCTAAAAATTCAAACCCACCACCGTAAACAGCTCAAGTAAAAAATGAGGGTTATGCCACTCAACGCCAGGAGTTTAAATCTCAAAATGCATGTGCTCGAAGCACTTCTAAGTATGGAGAACGTCGACATCTGTGCAATAACTGAAACCTGGTTCAAGGCTCCAGAGAGCACTCCAGCACTACCAGGCTACAACTCATACCACACATTTTGGCCACAGAACATGGACCGAAACACAAAAGGAGGGGGTGTATCCATATTCATCAAGGATACTCACACCTCCAGGTTAGTGGTGCAGCATGATACCTCTGAGATCATCCATGTGCAACTAACATCGGGCAAATCTGCAATGCAAATTGTGGCCTGCTACAGATCACCCTCCATAACCCAGGACCACCACTCTGCCTTTCTGGAGACACTGGACAACATGAAGGTCCTACCGAACACCCTGATATTGGGCTATTTCAATTACCCTACCATTAACTGGGAAAACTACTTGAGTACAAACTCCCATGCTCAGCGCTTCCTGGAAGTTATCAACTCAAATGCTCTGGATAAGCTGGTAAACTCCCCTATCAGAGGCCACAATATATTGGACCTGGTCATCACCAACATGGGCGACATGTGTTCCATACCGGAGATCAACCCGTCACTGGTTAGATCAGACCATAAACTAATCACCCTGGATGTCCACACCCCACCACCACCCCCAACCAAGGAAACCACAGTGAAAAACTTTTCTAAAGCAAACTTCACCTTACTTAAGGCAGAGGTGGTAAGTTTCACAGCCCCCACGCTAAATGACAACACTGCCCAAGATGCAGAATCCTTTAAAATTGCACTCTATGAGCACCTACAAGAATGCATAGATCGTGCCATCCCTAGCAAGACCAAGACTCACTCCCCTAAGGGAAGGAAACCAGTCTGGTGGACCCCTGTCATAAACAAGTTATACAACAGAAGCAGGAAACTAGTTCAGAAAAAAAGAAAATCCCAAGAAGGAAAGACATCCCTAATCAGTATCAGTAAGAAACTAAGGTCCCTCATAAAATCATCCAAGGCTAACTTCGAAAGAAGAATAGCCAAGGAATCAAAAGATAACCACAAAGCCTTCCTTAGCTTTGTCAAGAATCTAATTGGCAACTCACAGATATGCTCTGAGCTAGTGCAAAATAGCACAAAATATACTGAACCTACTGATATTGCCAACATCCTGGCAGATAAGATTCAGTGCAAACTTCACCTCCTTCTCACCTTCAAAAGGGCCCACAACAATACCAGAAAAGTGTAGTGTCCCAGAAATCACAGAAGCACAGGTGAAAACAGCCTTTCAAAAGCCAAAAACACAGCATCAATGGGGCCAGATGGTGTCCCAGGCTGCGTCTTGCACGAACTACAGAATGAAATAACCCCCCCACCTAAACACGCTGTTCAACCTCAGCCTCTCCACAGGCTACGTGCCCATAGAATAGTGCACAGCAACAGTTATTCCGCTCCACAAAGGAGGGGCCACAATTGACCCTGGTAACTATCTCCCCATAAGCCTGACTAGCCTGGTAACTATCTCCCCATAAGCCTGACTAGCCTGGTCTGCAAGGCTATGGAGCGCATCATCATGGAACTCATTAACAAAGACATTGGGAACCTCCAAACACTTGACCCGACCCAGTTCAGCTTTGTAAAGGGCAGATCATGCTTACTAAACCTGGCTGACCTCTTCGAGACAGTCACCAAGGCCATAGACGAGGGAAAGGTGGTTCACACAGCCTACCTTGATCTTGCCAAGGTGTTCAACAACATTCCTCACTTGGGTATTATAGAAAAACTCACCAGCCTGAACATAAACCCCTATGTCACAAGATGGGTTGCCAACTGGCTTACAGACAGAACTCACATGGTAAGAATAGCGGGCTCCAGGTCCGACTCTAAACCAGTCACAAGTGGTGTCCCGCAAGGCTCAGTTCTGGGACCCCTACTGTTCGGCATATATTTCTCAGAAGTACAGGCAAACACAGGAAGACTATGGCTAACCCAGTTCACCAATGACTGCAAACTGGGAGCCATAATTGACTCTCCGGCTGACACGGACATCCTTCAAAAAGGCCTCACTGAAACAGACACCTGGTGTCAAAGTCACGGCCTCAAGCTAAATGCCAAAAAATGCATAGTCATCCCGTTTGGGAAAAACAAAACACCCATGAATTACAACATAGGCGGGAGCCCCCTTAATACAGAAGAGGTAATAAGAGATCTGGGGACCCAGGTAGATAGTAATCTCTCCTTTGACAATCATATTACCAAAGTAGTTAGGAAATCCTTCTTTGTGGCCAATCTAATTACTAGGAGGTTTGCATCTAGAAATAAAGAGGGTATAGTGCCCCTCTACTCGTCACTCATCAGACCCATCATAGAGTACAATGCCCCATTTGGGATGTACCTCACAAGACACTTCCAGCAGCTGGAAAGACCACAAAAGCACCTCACCATGAGGATTACTGGCCTCAAACATATGTCCTATGCAGCCCGTCTGAAAAAACTCCAGCTGTACTCAGTGGCATATCGCTTACCCAGAGGTTATCTCTGCCTGACTTACAAAGCCATGTCCAACTCAGAATTGATGGACACGCTCCACCTAAAGAAATCGAAGTCACTGTGAGCCACATGCTCTAGTGACTAAACCTCACCACAACAATAAACAGAACATGCTGGAGGGATAGATTCCTGTCATGGAGACATCCCATGCTTTGGAACAAAATTCCAAACTACATTAGGCAGAGCCCCTCACTAACACTCTTCAAGAGAAGCCTTGACAAGTTGATGGGTAACAGAAAATACACCTCTGGGATCACTTCATTGGCTCTGCTTGACAGAGGCTCAGTTAATTAATCAATGGGGCAGCAAAAGCCGACACACTCTGGCTAGGCTTAAAAATGCCTTCGGGCAGATAACCTAGTACCTACCTATGAAACTATGAACCTATGTGGTGGCCTGCTGGACATCCGTCTATGCCTGCTGTGACCAGACACAGTAGGCATGGTTACCGCACTTTCCTGTGCACTGCCACTGAATGCCAGCTGTCCCTCTGCTATGGCCACTGGTGATGGGGTTTGTATAGTCACTGAAAATGTGTGCAGGGGTAGGTTGGCTAAAAGCAGGATGTCAAATGTTGGTGCAGTGTCAGCCCCTGACAACCCCACCTGTTCCTCAACATTAATATCATCATCTTCGGTGTCTGTATGGACACTAACATCAGACTGCATGCAGGAGGGGCCCAGACCCTCCTCACCACCTTTGGGGGAAAACAATAAATACACTTTAAAACCTGTATAGCCTTCTAATAGTACACACACACACACACAGCTCCATAATGCCTAACTGTCCATGGCTTTACAGACAGTACCACGTATATGTTCATGTATTACCCCATCCTGCGTCATACTTGTTAACATACACGCATTGATACCACTCATTAACATCTCAGTCCTCTAAATGCCCACACAAGTGGCCACAACACAAGGCCTGTTACTACTTTACCTCCTTGACCTGTGTGTAGTGTTTTTACATGGCCTCACTGCTGTCATTCGGTATGCACCCTCAGTATGTCCAGACATGATGTGTATGGCCCCTGTATGTATGGGCTAGTATGTTGTATCCATAATATCTTGCACTCGTGTGTCATGCGTATGTAATGCTCAGTACATGCCAGATATGCTGCTCCTTCAGCCTATCATGTGACAACTGTAATATTTGGATACACTCCCTGGTGTTGACTAATACTTACCCAATGCATATGTAGAGCTGCATACGTGAGTTGTAGGTGACCTCTCTGCTGACTGTGATTTTAAGAGTGTAGCTGGTGTCTACCTTCCCTCACGGATGCCTGTTCCATGCTACAGACCATATTATACTATTTGCTGTCCTGTGATTACACACAAGACAGGTATTCCTGGTGTGTAATGTGGCAGTCTATGTACATGTACTGTACAATCCCAAAGGGAGGTACAGCCATATGTACACCACAGAATCACACATGTGAATACATGGCCACCCACACAAAAACATACATGCACATACATATCCTACATGCATCTACCTCCCTCCACTTTACCAGAGTGACCCTGCAGGCAAACTAACTAACCACCAGGATGCACACACACACACCCACACACACACACACACACACATACAGGTGAGGTTGCACAATGATAGTACACCCAGTCCTCCTATTACCCATCTGCCAACATGCAGAACATATGGTAAAGAACAGCATGCAGTTCTGCTATAGTCAATCCATGCTAGTAACAGTATACATGCGTGTGATGCATGTGCTGTGTCACTAAGTGATGCCCCTTTCCCTGGATACCACTGCACCCATGTACACAGTATTGCTGTGCACCTGTTCTGTACCCTGCCATGTACTGTGCACCACAACTCACAGATGTACAATCCATTGTGGAATGTGTAGTACTGTGTCAGTTATGTCAGCTTTACTTCTCACAGCCCCCATCTTTTTCAGCAACACATACCTGGGATGATATGTGGACATTTATCATTGGTGAATGATGTATGACCACTCCAATACTCTTACACTGACAACCATCAGAGCATACCGTGGCTATGGGGGGGGGTGTACACATCTTTATTGATTTGACACACACATCCTTTATCTGCCACGGGACCACATCACTGCATATCTTAGCAGTACACGAGCCCGATATGTGACATATGTCCTGTACTTTCACCTGCATTGTCTACAGATTGTGTTAGGTGTGTGGCTGCTGACCACAATGCATACACACCTTGTGGGCATATGTGTGCACACCCTTATCATGATGGATTATCGCACCTCTTGTTGTATGTACTACAGCAGTCACTGCTCCTGGCAGGGGTATACCAGTGTGGGCCATCTGCATTTGCCAGTGTATGTTCAGTCTGCCCTACACATGTCCCCCTATTCTGCATGATTGCAAGGTCTACTCATGTGCACTTCCCATGATGTTCACACACTGCCGTCACTATTGCTGTGTGGGTAGGGTTAAGGCTGCCACAGGTCCTGAATCTGACTATGTGCAGATAGAGCCAATCCTGATTATGTGCAGATAGAGCCATTCCTAGCATCCTTAGGATCCCTGCTGCAGTGCACTGGTGTGTCATGCTGAACCCCCCCTCCTTCAGCCTTTATGCAGATGCATGACAAGTAAGCCCTACACATGTGTGTCACTTTGCAGTGTCCCATACACTGAACACCACATGTTGCAGCCTAGACCCAGCTGATAATGTGGACTATTGTAATGCCTTATGCCATAGTGTATCTCTGTAGCAGTTGCTATTGTCCTACAGGTATATACACTGGTGTTGCACTGTATATGGGTGTTGTTCCAAACATGTCCCTACTGTAGGCAATGTCTACCACCAGTATGTTACTCCCTGTGGAAACATTCAGCAATGACAGGATGTTAGTTATCATGCAGGTGTCTGACATACCCTTCCAATACCTCACCATGGTCACCCCTGTGAGACCGTGCATTTCACAGCAACAATACATGCACATGTACAGCATGCATTCAGGGAAGGTGTGTTAGATGTGTGCATGGAATATACCATCACCATTACATGCCCGGTGTTTTGGCAAGCATCTACATAAAACATACTCACCAGCTATAGGCTGCTGCCTTGGTGGTATCCCGGCGGGACCTACATAAGAGGTTGGAGATGCAATGTCAGTGGCCACACCTGTGGCAGGGCTACTGGGTGGGTACAGTATTATAATAAATCAACAGTACATTCCCAAGATACTACCACATGTGGACATCTGTTTATCACTACAACGCAGCAACACAATATATCTATGACATGTCAGATATGCATGATCTACCTGTACTAATGCAGATGTATACACAACAGTGGTCTACTGAAGTGCCCTGTGTCCTTACCTGCATGCTCCTCAACCAGTGTGAGGGTGACACCCACCTCCATGAAGGAGTCCAGCGGTCGACAGCTGTCCTGATGGACAGGTGCCACGAGGCTGGCCAGGAGCTCCTCCACATGTATCAGAGGGGGATGGATGGCATGCCCCCCCCCCGTGGCAAGGTTATCCTCAAGACTGCAGCAGCACACTGAAGGGCATTGCAAAGCAGGTTAGTACAATTATGCTGGGCCTGCTCATAACTGCGGTTGTGCAGTCCGACATCATTGACCCTGTCTGGCTCCTGCTGCTCATCTGTAGCCATGCCAAACAACACTGGGTAGTGCTGGATCAAGTGTGCTATCAATGCATCATTCTCTGCTTGGGAATAGGTAGGCAAATGTGCATGTGCCATCTTGACTGAAAGACATAAAGATAGAAACAGGTCTGAGCAACTCATACAGCAAAGTCACTACAGTGTGTAATGCACATCTCTGTCATCCCCACCATATCAGCTTCAACAAACTGTACACACATCTCATTAGGTATGGCTACAGCTTATCTACCAGTGGGACAGATATTGTACTGTACCACATGGTCTGCTATGTGATTGTAGCCATGTCCTCTGTGTGGACACTATCATTGCTGGCCTGGTACAGACTATTCACCTGCATGCCATTGTCAGGGCCACTATGGTTCCATATATGCCAGTGGTATGTCTGCTCTGGGATTGCTGCACATCTGACATTATGTGTTATTGGGGAAATCTATGCATACTGTTGGACATGTACCTTGATTGTGTAGACTATTACTACCAACATATGTTCTATAACAGTGACACAATAACATGTATATGTTCTGTTAGCCAGCAGATCCACCTCTCCAAACCCATCTGCCCATGATACCTGCCCACATCACATGTGTGTCCCAACCTGGGGCCTCCTCATGTACTGGTCCAGCAATACCATCAGGTGGAACACCCAGGGGATGTTGTCCCCCCCCTCGGGGCACACACAGACATGTTCCTGGCCCCTAAGGTCAGATCTAGGGTCTGTTCCATACTGGGCTCCACAGACACATGTAGGATGTGCTCCATCAGTCTAAGGTACCCAGTACACATTCACAGGGCCAACATGCTCCTCCTGCTCAGCCTCCAGACCAGGCACCTTCAGGATGTGGACTGCTGTTGTGAGTAGCAGTGGGTGGGAAGCTTTTTCCCATTGTGCCCATATTGGGGCCCATGGGGGTTTCCAAATCACAGACCACACACATCATCCAGGGTGTTTACCCACCACGTGTCACATACCACCCCTGTAGACTGTCCTCTATATCTACCAATCCTGACCACCTCCCAAGTGTACCTGCCATACTTCCCCATATTCCCAGTGCATACTTCACAGAAGGGGGCAATGTGGTCTCAACAAGGGACTGATATGTGACATACCTGTCCATGTTGCACACACTGCCAGCTGTAGATATCTGTGTGTATTGCTATGTGTGCTGGTGTCTCGCACATAGCATGCATCACTGTGGTAGTAATATAGGGGACATGTCTTTATATACATATATGTTTGTGTGTGTGTTTGTATATATGTAGACATTTGCATACAGGTATATATATATATATATATATATATATATATATATATGTGTGTGTGTGTGTGTGTGTGCGTGTGTGTGTGTAGATATATGTGATGTATATATGTGCACATATATATCTACAGATGGGTATCTGTATATTTGTGGACATACATGCTGATATACATGTATATCTTTATATATTATATATGTGACATATGTACACATATGCATACCTATATGTGGGGAACATTCAAACATCAGCTCCACAGTCTCACAACACCTTACTGCGCAGCTGCAGCTGCACTGTTCTGCCTTGCTACAACACAGACAGATGCCACATATGGAAATGGCCTGACATTAGGGAGGTATATGTAGGACCCGATTGTAGGTAACCCTATTACACACCTATGGCATTCTGGCATGCTACATTACAGATTAACCTGAGTATCCTGCCTGTGGTAGGCTGTGGGTCCTATGTGTAAATCATAATGGCATTACTTCCACCACCAGTTACTGGCCACATAATATACATACTTCCCATTACACAACACACACTATGATGGCTTGCATCTTGTCAGTCAGTGCTGACCTGCACAGTTGATGGCTATGGCCCACTAACCACAAGGACAGACACTATTGTCCATAGCAGTTGTACCACATCATCTATCCCATTATTATGGACCAGGTACTACATTCTATTACATATATATATATATATATATATATATATATATATATATATATATATATATATATATATATATATACTTCACATACCTGTTGTGGGAATGATGTCTTGATGAACAAATGCTGGCTGAATGCCTTTGCCTTATGCATTTTTTTTTTTTTTTTTTTGGAGTTGTTTGTCTCTCTCTCTCTCTCTCTGTCCTCCACTTGCTAACT
This sequence comes from Protopterus annectens, assembly GCF_019279795.1. Taxonomy (NCBI): domain Eukaryota; kingdom Metazoa; phylum Chordata; order Ceratodontiformes; family Protopteridae; genus Protopterus; species Protopterus annectens. The sequence goes on from NC_056728.1 coordinate 1,503,956,333, forward strand.
GCATGCAGCTTGCTGTGTAGTATTTCCAATTATCACTGTCATGGCAATCACCTGCTATAAATCCCTACATCATGTGGGCGTGGTCTCTTTACCTTTCCTGTGTGATGGACATCTTTCCTGTGTGTGGGCATCAGTGTTACAGACAGCAGGTAACAATACCTCTTACAGGAGAACCAGCACACTCAGGCCAGCTACATATTTGTAGGAGGTTCCAGAACTATAGACAGAGTGTGAGTAGAGTTGTTTTATGCTTTGTATAGTACTGGGGTTACAGAGTTTGTGTGTACATACTAGTTTACCTTGGAATGCAGTCTGTCTGCATAGCTCCCAACTGTGGGCTTATACTCTTGGTGGCCAGAGGTGTGCCTATCATGTTTTGCTTGTCCACCGCAAAGGTCCTGTGTCAGATATTTCACTTGCAGTGTTTGTGTGTTGAGTGCTATCAGTGCATGGCTACATCCATCTATGTTTCCAACCTCAAATCCCTGACTAAGGGTATGTTGCAGGCTATCCTGTAAAACCAGTGACTTGCTTAGTGTATGTCAACAGTTTTCCACATATGGGCCTGTGTTCCAGCCTCTGTCCTCCACCTACATACCAAGCTTTGCACATATGACATGCTGTCAGGGGTTGTTCTGTAGTGGGCTGTGAGTATATCACACTGCCATTCCTGCCATCAGTACACTACTGTTGTATCCCCCACACATATGTTGGGGCTGGCGCCATATATGTGTATGCTTCCCCTGCACAATACATGTGTGCCCTTATGCACTCCAGAGGCCAGTGTATGTAACAGTGGTATATGGCCCTGTATTATTGAGTCTAGCAGAGGGGATGCACCATAAATAACCTAGGTTGTTACAACATGTGGGGGTATCATGGGTGAGCTGCCTTAAGGTATCTGGATGTACAGTACCATACAATTCACCTATATTTACATTAGTTACATAAATTGGGTTAATACAGGCCTACTGCTTCCTGCCATACAGACTGTTCTGTTTGTCAGTGTGCTTGTGCTGGCGTCAGTTATGCCTTGCTATGTAACAGTTACATCCCATTTGGTCAACAGAAGTCTTTACCACCTACTGATTGTGTACAGTGTGTAGATAGAGGCTGCTGAACTATACACCTGCATTACTTACTGTTGATTGTTTGGTATCCTGTGGCCCTGTCTTTCTTTACTATTGTTCTATTTGAAGGGCTTGGCTTGGACAATTGTGAACCTTTCCAGACTACTATATTAGTAAAACTATTTCACTGTTGCATTACTCTGTTTATTTATTATTTTATTTATTTATTTATTTGCAGTTTGGTTACCGGGGAAGTCCCTGGGCCAACATGACCCGTTTTCAGTGGAGGCTCGGGGAGAAAAGCTCCAAGAAAGCATTGTACAAATTCAGTTACAATAAAATACAGGAGTATACAAGATAAAATTGTAAAGGGAGTTAAAAAATAAGAATATTCACAAGCATAGTTAGCAGAATTCATAGAGAGAGAGGTTAAGGGTTATACAGTTTCCTTTGAGCAATGGCACTGAAGTGTTAGTGTGGAAGTCAGTTACATATATAAAGTGAAGAATTCTGGATATGCTTGCTTAACATGCACATTTTTGAAGTAGAAAACTATTCACATTATTTACATTATTTACAAAGTTGAGTCATGTGAGCATAGCTGCAGTAATTGTTAGTAGGTTAGAGAGAGTAAAGTTAATGGAGTTATAGGGAGCTTGTGTAGGGTCATAGGTATATGACTATGGGAGATTGTAAAGAGTTGAAGTATGAGAAGAAGGGACCCCTGGGGTATAGGCTTAGAAAGGAAATTAAGTAGGGTGGAGGCAGGTGCATTTCCATTTAGTGGACAAGTGTTTGAAAAGCTGGGTTTTGAAGTTGTCAGAGTTAGATGTGGTTCTTATGAGGTGGGGAGGGCATTTCATTTTTTGCCTAGAGAATATGAGAGGAGAAGCTGGCCAGCAGGACGCTTAGGTTTGTGGATAGCAATTAGATTCTGGTGCTCTGATCTGGGTGTTCTATTAGGAATATAAGGGGGAAGGATATTAGCTAGAGCAGGGCATTTTGTAGGATGAAATACAAGTCTATGTGCTGTGGATAGTTGCAGGTAGTCAAGGTAGTTTGAAAGTTCTAGCCAATGTAAAGATTTAAGGGTGAGGCAGTGATTGGTGGAAATTTTAGAATTTGTGGCAAATTTAGAGATTTTATTGTAGCAGTTTTTTAGTTTGGAGGTTGTAGAGGTGGACAGGTTGATTAGGAGAGGAGCACTATATAATAAGGAAGGGAGAAGATATGTAGTGGCCAGAGTATATCTAGTCGAGTGAGAGAGAAAGCAATTGTTCCTATACAACATACCTAGCTTTTGGTGGGTTTTTTAAATATTTTGTTGTATATGTGTGTTGAACTTGAGGTGTTCATCCACAGTTATGCCTAGGAGTTTTGCAGAAGGCACCACTTCTATGGGTGAGTTAGTTTGGCTAAGGACTTTGAATTCATTTTTGTTGAATGAAAAGGTCTTAGAAGGGGGGGTATAGTAGGATTTTAGATTTATTTGCATTGAGAGAGAGGTAGTTATGGTACATCCAGTTTTCTGCTGCGGAGAATGCAGCTTGGGTTTTTGTCAGCAGTTCGGAGAGGTTAGTAGTAGAGCAGATTAAGGTAGAATCGTCTGCATATTGAATATTTTTTGTGTCAGGAATAGCAGTGTGAAAGTTATTGATGAAAATGTTGAAAAGCATGGGCCCAAGGATGAATCCCTGTGGAACACTTGTTGGGGTAGGTAAGAAGGAAGAGGTGGAGTTCTTCCATTTGACTGCCTGAGATCTATCAGATAGATAGCTGGAGAACCAGGATAATGTTTTTGGTGAGAGGTGAAGGTTTGAGAGATGGCAGAGTAAGTGCTTGTGGGAAATAGTGTCAAATGGCTTAGACAGATCTAGTAGTACAGTAGAAACTAGGTGTTCTGAATTTCGGGCTTGATTGACAGTTTCAAGGAAGGAGAGAAGAGCGGTAATGGTGCTGTGAACTGGGCAGAAGCCATGATGAGTGGGTGTGAGGAGACTGTTTTGGGTCAGGAATGGCATAAGTTGGTGATGTTTGCACTTTTCAAGGATTTTAGAGAGTGGAGAGAGCAGGGCAATAGGGCGGAAATAAGAGACACTGGTATTTTTGCCACCTTTATGTAGAGGGATGATATAAGCTGTGCGCCAAAGTTTGGGGACATAGGATTCATTTATGAATCTGTTTACAATGATGCTAATTGGGAGAGCAATACCATTAGCAGCATAATTTAGGTAGGAGGGGGGAATATTGTCAGGAGCGTTAGTACATGGTTTGAGTTTGGATAGGAGTTTTTTTATGAAGTTAGTGGAGATGGTTTTGAGCTCAAAAAGTAGAGGAAGGTTGTTAGAAGGGTTTGAGGGGGAAGTGTGATGGGCAGTTGGGTTATTGTTAGGAAAGGATCTGGTAAGGGCAGAGATGGATTCGTTGAAAAATGAATTGAATTCAGAGCCTCGTTCCAGATTGGATTTACTTGGGTCAGGACAGGGATAATTCTTTGAGCCTGGATGGAGGAGTGATTTTATTGAGTTCCAGAATTGCTTTGGGTTTTTATTGTTATTGGACTGGAGTGTGATATAGTAGGATTTTTTGTCCTTGGTTATTAGCTGTTTTGCAAGGTTATGGGGCCATTTATATTGAAGTAGGGTATTGGGCAGTTTATTATTTTGGTAGAGCTTTCAAAGTTTGTCCCTTTGGTGCATGATCTGTTTTGTTTGTTTGGATAGCAATGGAGCTGTGTTAGTTCTTATTCTTTTATATCTTAGAGGGGCTAGGGAGTTTAGGGTGTCAAGGAAGATATAGTTGAATTAGTCTAAGGCTTTGTCAAGGGGAAAGGTATTTAGAGATTGCCAGTTCATTTGTTTGAATATGTTTGAGAAAGTAGTAGGGTTAAACTTAGTGAGGTTACTAGTGTAAATGTATTGATGCTGGTATGGGGAAGAATTAGTGGAGTGATGGATGCAGGCTGGGAGGTGGTCACTAATGGTATCAGGAATTGTGCCAGAGTTAGTTATTTTGTTAGGATACGAGACTAGGATCCAATCTAAAATGGTTCCAGGGGGATTTGTTGTATTTGGTCGAGTGATAGTGTGGATTAATTGGGTAAAGTTGTAGAGATTGATGGATAGGGATGGTGAGGGGCTGATGATTTTATTCCAGTCAATATTAATGTCTCCTAAAATATAAGTTTCATAGTTAATTTTGGTGGATGCCCTAGGAGAATTATATGGATGTCAGTGTCTGAACAGCTATATGAAATGGCATATAAAACTGTAATAGTACACAGATAAAGGTTTTCCATTTATGCAAACCTGTGTGAGGTGTTATATTGTATGACCTCTCTGTTGGTATATGTTGCAGGCAACAATTGTCATTTGTATGGGTGGCTCAGACAGTGTCCAGTTGTTAAGGTGTTAACTGTAGGCATAGTGGCTGTTCCATATTGTGTGCGCCTTCTACATATGTATCTACTGCACATATCTCTGCATGTGTATGTGTAGTCACACATATATTTATATATATATATATATATATATATATATATATATATATATATATATATATATATAGATATACACATATATATATATATATATATATATATATATATATATATATATATATATATATATATATATATATATATATATATATATATATATATATATATATATATATATATATAGATAGATATATATGTGTGTGTGTGTCTGTGTGTATATATATATATATATAAATATATATATATATGTGTATATATATATATATATATATATATAAAAATGTATGTCTGTATCTGCATATATGTGTCTGTGTATATGAATCCTGGGGATGTTGATAGCTTCCACATTGTACATTTCCTATGGGAGCCAGACTGTACTGCATGATATGTTACCAATACCAGCCTGACATCATACAGGTGGGATGTAGTACTGTTAACATCTTGTGCCCATGTTGTGTCAGGTCCTGGTTATTGGATTTGAAACACTTGGTAGTGTATTGCAGGGTGGAAGTGTATGGCTGTAGGGGGGTATACCTATTCGTACATGTATGTCCATATATACCTATATATATATATATATATATATATATATATATATATATATATATATATATATATATATATATATATATATATATATATATATATATATATATATATATATATATATATATATATATATATATATATATATAGATATATATATATAGATATATATATATATATATATATATATATATATATATATAGATATATATCTGCTGACATATATATAACTATGTCCGTGTATACCTACATAGATCTACATATATATATATATATATATATATATATATATATATATATATATATATATATATCTGCTTAAATATATGTTACTTACTGTGTATATTTAGACATATAGATGTAGACATATATAGCTATAGATGTAGGCATTTGCATGTATATATGTTCATATATATTTATATATATGTATATATTTATATATATATATATATATATATATATATATATATATACATATATAAATATGTTGTATCTGTTTAGATATTAAGATATTTACACACACACATACATCTAAATGTTGGAATATGCTCTCTGTACTGTTGAATGACTGAGCTGGATGATATGTTTGTGGAAACATCAGGGTTATGTATATTTGACATGGCTTAGTTGTAAATCACTTTGTCTATGGTCTGCAGGGTCCTGGGTTTGAGCTTTGCAGAGGCTGTTTACTTTTTTCTGGGCAGAACATGGGCCATTGGATACAGAGGGATTAAGGCATTTTAAAGCAGTTGTAAGCGGGTTTGCACGGGTGTACGCGGAGGTAAGCACTGCTAACTTCCAGTTACAGTTTCATATACTCAGTTAGCTTCTAAATTGCTTAACCTGTGTAGGCATTGCTTGCCCCCGCACAAACAGGGTTATACCCGCTTACTGCTGCTTAAAAGTGCTTACTGCCACTTACCCCCATGCTAATTTCTTTAAAAGAAAAGATAAACCAGTTGGTAGGAAAGTGGTGAAAAAAGGGCACGAAGAGGGAAAGACAGTAGGGAAAATAGCCAGAGATGTGCAGGAAGGGTGTAGGGAAGGTCCATAGCTGGCCATTTCTACTACAGCAACAGCTGTGCATATACACTGAATTTGGAGGTAGATTTGGGCACTCAAACCGCTGGGAGGGGGTGAGGACAACAATAATACATTATGATGCCAATTAGACCAGATCACATGTGTCCAGTAGTCATGTGTGCAAAATGGACAGCTATGTAATAGGTGAGATTTTTTTGTGGTAACAGATTGCCCTTTCTTTTTCAGGTGAGAGTGGTCTGTTGGGGAAGGGTAGTAAGTATATCTGGGGTGGTATGTTGGGTAGTTTTACACACAAGACAAACAAGATGCATACAGGGGCGGGTATATGACACGTGGTGGTAAATACGATGATGCAGAGGGGTGTTGAGGAATCGCAAGCCCACAAGCTCCCTAGTGGTAAAAGTGGGACTGAGGTCCCCACCCATGGGCAGTCACCACTGCACCTTCACAGCCCCAAAGGTGGCTGTACTGGGGGCTGAGTCAGAGAGCCAGGCTGACTCTCTTATCATGACATGAGACCCTTGAGCTGGCGTAGGAGATCACCAAATGGCTGGCTGATCTCTCAATGCACCACAACCCCGACCTGGTGATGGTTGACATTTACCTGTCCACACCCACTTCCATGGGTGGCGAGCCCCATCCCCTGTGGGAGTTCCACCTGAAGGTTGTGCAGGACCAATGGACAGGGAGGTCCCGGGTTGGGCCCCATACATGCTGGTGCCTGGTGCTACGGCCAGCTGAGGTGGGACAGGTGGGTCCACTGGGACCGGCCTTCCCAAGCTTGCTATAGTGTTTAGCTTTCATCATCATATGTGGGTTAGTAATAGTCAACATATTCCAGGGTTAGGTATAACAGCATGCATAGATATTCCCATTAACTCAGACATGAGATATGGAACAGTTGCATAGCAAACAGAACACATGCATATATGGGACCACAGTGGTAATAAGAACAGCATGCAGGTACATTCATGGCACCATGCCACCAATGTTAGAATAATTCAATATAGCATTTGCATGGGAACCATTGTATCAAACAATTGGACATTATCAGAACATAGCTGTCATTACATACCAGTTGGGGTGGGTATGTTGATTATTGTGGAGATATGGTGGGGGGAGAGGAAGATGTCAATTAACAACTAGTATATTCCTGTAGTCCACATTACTTTCCTAGTCAGTGCTGTTATCTATACCTAACATGTCTTACTACACTACCCTATAGCCTTAGTTTGGACAGTGATATGGCTGTCATCATCATTACACATGACCCAGTTTTACCTGTAGTATACACCTCTTACCTGGTATACCTATGGAGGGAATGTTTTTTAACACTAACTATTTCTACCATACTCCCAGATTCCGGGTTGATGTTGTGCACATAGCTATTCACCTCTATCTGCACAGATTCTGGCCATGTGTCGCCACATGCTGGTGTGCTGGGACATATCTAGAATATTGCCCTCTTCCACCTTTTGTGACCTGACACACACATATACATGCTTTCATACACAGTTATATTATGTAGCATACTGTGGGTGACAGTGACCAGTGATACTTTATTATTCAGAGAAACTGCAACACTCACAATTCCCTACAATAACAGAGTGAACAGTACCAGTACAGGTTTTAATGGTCTGTATTTCCTAGCACAGTGTTCGTATCCAACCTACCTGTGGGAGCAATGTTTGTTAGCAGTACCTGACTGTTGTCACACAACATTCCAGATTACACATTAGTATTGTGCACATACATCTCACTCTGTTACTGTACACACTCTGGTCACAGCTTGACAACATGGGAATGTAGATAGGACATACTTGACATATTACTCTCCTAACAGTTTCTGGGGGTGCTACAGTGACAGGTGTGTTCTCATAGATGCTTGACAATCACTTGTATTCCCTGTTTGCTGGCTAAACATCTGGAATCATCCTACAGACTTACCAGGGGGACAGAGGGACAGGCAGCAGATATGGGTCCATATACTGGACATTCTGGCCTCATCTGTACAGTTGTGGGGTATGATTCTGTATGCAGCCTAATTACACTCCCAGGATTCAGACCATGGCTGTGTCTGCTACAACTTAAACACTGTCCATCACAGTTTTGTCTGCTATATAGATATTGCTGTATATCTCCTATCTGATTTCTGTCTTATTAATCCCCTGTGCTTTTGCATTCTGACCTTGTATTACAACACTCTTATACAGATTTCCTAGACAGTTATATGTTGTAGGACAGTGTGGGTGACAGTGATGTGTAATACCTCATTTTTCAGAGCAACTACATCAGTCGTAATGCCATACAATATCACTGTGAACAGTACCAGTACTGGGTATCATTCTTGTATTTCTGGGCACAGTGTTGGTATCTGACAGACCTGTGGGAGGAATGTTTATTAGCACTACCTGAATGTTCCCACACACAGTACCAGATTCCACATTACTATTATGCACATACATCTCACTCTGTTACTGTACATACTCTGACCACAGCTTGACAAGTTGGGGTGTAAATGGGGCATACGTGGCTTCTTAGTCGCATAAGGTTTTGGGGAGTTACTAGTGTGCCAGCTTTGTTCTCATAGATGTGTGTCAATCAATTGTATTTTCTGTTTGCTGCCTATATGTCTGGGATCACCCCACTGATTTCCCAGGGGGACAGGTTGATAGGCAACAAATATGGGTAACTTTAATAGACATTCTGAACATATCTCTACAGTTGTGGCATATGATTCTGTACATAAGACTACTACCACTTGCAGGATTCGAACCGTGGCTGTGTGTGCTAAAAATCAACAGTTCACATCTCAGTTGCATGTGCTATTCATTTTTTGTTGTCTGCATTTTCCCTGTTTACTGTCTATGTATCTCTCAGTTGTACTAAATGGCCTCTAGGGATTACACCTGTCATATACAGGTATTTCTACACATTCAATTTATTTGTGCACGGTATGGGTAACAGTGTTTAATCAACAGTGCTATTACATGATTGCAAATCTACATTACCATATGATACCAGAATATACACATGCAGTCCAGCAGTTAGACCTGTTTTGTTAGCCTATTACACTTTTATTGACATACAAACAATATGAGACTTTTCCTGCTATATTCTCTTGTGGATGCAGTACTTGCCTTGAACAATACATGTTTTATACAGGCAATTAATTTACTACTACTTTTAGTTGTATTTCCTATGACAGTAAATGCATGAGTATTACTGACCTGCCTCGCTTCGCAACCTCGCCAGGGGACTGATGTAGGCTTCCTGGTTTGTGGCCCACTTCATTGCAGCTGTGGGGGACATAAGAGGAATATTTAGCCATACCTATCCATGATATACCTGAGCTGGCAATTATTGCACACATACTGGGGTGATACTTACACATGACTGGAACATCCCCTGCCGCTATAGCTTCTTGGAACCACTCTGGTGTCTGACTTGCTCACCAGTTCGGGGTATGCCAGTGGCACTGGTGAGGTCATGGATGAGATGGTCCCAGGCCTCTGCCTTATATTGGAAGCCCTGGTACTGGCCCTGCTGCAGTCTCTGATCATGGTCTTTGACAAGGAGTCTTGCCATGACCTTGGACTCCTGAAGGCATCAGCACTGCGCGTGAAAGCGCACACCTTCTCCCCTTACTGCCATAGTGCCTGCAAGGGGAAGCTACAACCAGTTATGAGATGTATTCCTGCCTCTTGTGTTTAAGTAAGGCTGATTTCCCACACTTTTCCATGATTGGCCAGTTTTGAAAAGGCTAAGCTGTGGGCAAACCTGCTTATCTAAGGTTGGCATTGTTTAAAGGGGTTTACCACTGGGCACAATTAGTTAGCTGGTGTACACATTGCTTAAACCTCCTATGCTGGCCTGTGCAATGGTTAGCATTGCTTACAGTAGACTTTGCATTATACTTGCTTTTTGGCATTGATTTCTTATTCATTGCATCAGATATGTCTGCCTGGTATCCATGATTAATGTGTCCGTACACTCTATGGGGTCCTTGTTTTTGTTGGGGCACTCATCACTCTATTACAATTACATCTCATTTCTGGGCTTACTGCTGTGCTCCAGTTCACATATTTATGCTATGTATTGGGTTATGGAACATATGACTGTATACTAATTCCTTTCACAGGTTCAGTTTGGTTTTACTATGGTGAAGACTTGTCTGCTGATGCCTCATTCTTCTGTACTTTTGTGATGGTTTGGTGGTTAACTACTGTGTCTATGGTGTATAGGATCCTGGGATCAAGATCTGCATGGCTGTTTATTTTGTTGATGGGCAGAACAAGGGCCGTTGGATACAGAGTGATTAAGACACTTTTGAGCATTTGTAAGCGGGTTTGCGCGATGGTAAGCAATGCTAACCTGCCGTTACATCTGCTTACAGAGAGTTAGCTTTAGAACTGCTTAACCAGTGCAGGCATTGCTTACTGCTGCACAAATGGGCTTAAGCCCATTTACTAGTGCTTAAAATATGCTTGCTACTGCTTATTTGTGCTTAAACCTGCTTACTAGTGCCTTATTCATTATGACACTGACACCTCACATGTGCATTTACTGCAGTACTCTAGTTCATAAAAAAAATATGTTATTTAGTGGGTTATGCAACATAAATATTGCTCATAACATGCTTTGCCATGGGAAATAGTCTGCAGCAGTGAGATTCGAACCGGGAATGCCTGCTCGTAAGGCGAATGCTCTGCCCACTACACTATTGCTATACTGCTTCATTTACATATATCTTCCTTGTTATCCTCTTCAGCCATTTAAGCTGCATTAACCGTAGCTAAGTGATGGGCACACCTGCGCACCTACGGTTAGCTTTCATGGGATTTTTATAAAACAATAAAGGGTTTGTTCATTTTATTTATGTATACTGTTGCTGTTGTACACAAGGCGGACTGTTGGTGGGGATATGCAGACACCTATGAGTGGTCTCACTCTCTTCTTATCCCTTTCTGCTGTTCTTCATTGTGGAGAGCATGTAAATTTTGAGAGCTCTGCTCTCAGACATGCCTCCTGCACTCTTACATGCTCCGTGTAAGCCTAGGAGCTCAGGCAGCGCACCTCATTCTTATGCATGGCTTGCTGCCATCCTGCTCCTAGACGTCCGCATCCATGCAGGACTAAGCTAGTCCTGCATGGAGGAATAGTAAATCTGGGAAATTAATTATTATGACAACCATATGCTGGTCTTATTTGCAACCTTCTTATTCAGTTTAGGTGCTTTGATGCTCAGCTGTATAAATCACATTATACATTATATGTGTAAGTGCATGTAGTGGTATAGCGGGCTTAATGTTGCTGTGGCTGAGCTATAATGTGTTCACTCTAGCAGCCTCAAACTAATATTTAATGTGGGTGCATGAACAAATAGTCTAAGAATGCAACTGCTTTTCTGTAGCAAGCAGGAGCCAGCGCAGGTTGTAAGTAGCAAGACAGTGTGATGTCCATACCTCTCAACCTCTTAGCACAAGATATCTGGAAAAGCCTAAAATATCGAGGGGGGGGGGAGGAGGCCCAAAAATAAGGAGGGATGTTAAATATTGCTCTTATATACTTTGAAAATTGCAAGAATAAAAGGTTTTGTCTTAGCATGCATTTTCTGAAGAATAAGAAGTCTGAAGTTTATGTGCGTCATTATTTAGTCACTTCAGTCTTCAGTGATTTGTCAGAAAACTACAAATTTTATAAAGAACAGACCAAAATATGAGGCAAAAATCTGGACATTCTACAAAACTCTAGACAGTTGATAGGTATGTCACAGCCTAGTTAGTGTGATTCATCACCATAGCATTCTTTGTTTCGTACTTACATCCTCATTGCTATTTGCACCTAGCAGAGTTAACATGAAGTCTGTGAAGGTTCAGATTCATACTTCATTCTGCTCATAAAAGGAGAACAAGGTTTATTTTCACCATCTGCATATGTCATACCAGCTAAAGTTGGAAAGTACATCCATCAGAATGTGGAAAAAATATTATATAGACTTAAGTGAGTGCTTTGCTGACCACAATGACAGGAATTGCCTTCTTCACAGAGCAAAACAGGCACAGGTCACATGAGGTGTCTTATTTAGCAACACATTGTCCGTTAGGAATGTATTAATGCAACTTTCATGCTTTATGCCCTGAGCAATACCTTATTTTTGCAAGCATGCTTCATGATTAAAATATAATTACAATACCATATAAACAGAAGTAGTATAAAATATACATATTAAAATGTGAACATTAATGGCGATCATTCATCTGAGCTTAGCCTGGGCACAGCAACACCTGTCAAGGCTCTGGCCTTCCTGAAATCGACTATTTTTATAGTTGCCATAGCTACAACCTTTTAACATATAAGTAAATGAATAACTCGGTGATCATCCCACAATAGAATTATTTAGTGCATCTGAATGTATCCACTTCAGAACTTCAGTAATACCAAAACAATTTATTTTTAGGTGCATCGTATGTCTTCCTTTTTCTATTGGCATACATAACATATATATTTTTGCAGGATGCATACCTTACCTATGGAATAAGCAGACTCTAGTTATAACTTTTCTGTATGTCTCATGTTTTAGAAGATTGATTTTATCCACAGAGGAATATGTTTTATTTGCTAATAGGTTATACAACAGAAAGTGAGCAACAATTCTGTCTAACCAAACCTTTAGAGGAAATGATTGTGGGATGATTGACTGGAAATTTTGCATTTTTTTGAAGTGCACTGCACACACAAGGTTAGTGATGTGTATGCGTAAGGTTAGTGATGTGTATGTGTAAGGTTAGTGGTGTGTATGTGTAAGATTAGTGATGTGTATGTGTAAGGTTAGTGATGTGTATGTGTAAGGTTAGTGGTGTGTATGTGTAAGGTTAGTGATGTGTATGTGTAAGGTTAGTGATGTGCATGTGTAAGGTTAGTGATGTGTATGTGTAAGGTTAATGATGTGTATGTGTAAGGTTAGTGATGTGTATGTGTAAGGTTAGTGGTGTCTATGGGTAAGGTTAGTGGTGTGTATGTGTAAGGTTAGTGGTGTGCATGTGTAAGGTTAGTGGTGTGCATGTGTAAGGTTAGTGATGTGTATGTGTAAGGTTAGTGATGTGTATGTGTAAGGTTAGTGATGTGTATGTGTAAGGTTAATGATGTGTATGTGTAAGGTTAGTGATGTGTATGTGTAAGGTTTGTGGTGTGTATGTGTAAGGTTAGTGATGTGTATGTGTAAGGTTAGTGATGTGCATGTGTAGGGTTAGTGATGTGTATGTGTAAGGTTAATGATGTATATGTGTAAGGTTAGTGGTGTGTATGTGTAAGGTTAGTGGTGTGTATGTGTAAGGTTAGTGATGTGTATGTGTAAGGTTAGTGGTGTGCATGTGTAAGGTTAGTGGTGTGTATGTGTAAGGTTAGTGGTGTGCATGTGTAAGGTTAGTGGTGTGTATGTGTAAGGTTAGTGATGTGTATGTGTAAGGTTAGTGGTGTGTATGTGTAAGGTTAGTGATGCGCATGTGTAAGGTTAGTGGTGTGTATGTGTAAGGTTAGTGATGTGTATGTGTAAGGTTAATGATGTGTATGTGTAAGGTTAGTGGTGTGTATGTGTAAGGTTAGTGATGTGTATGTGTAAGGTTAGTGGTGTGTATGTGTAAGGTTAGTGATGTGTATGTGTAAGGTTAATGATGTGTATGTGTAAGGTTAATGATGTGTATGTGTAAGGTTAGTGGTGTGTATGTGTAAGGTTAGTGGTGTGTGTGTGTGTGTGTGTGTGTGTGTGTGTGTGTGTGTGTGTGTGTGTGTGTGTGTGTGTGTGTGTGTGTTGTTTACTCTTATTTTCATACCATCAGATAAGACTGAGTACAGGAGTGCATGGTACTTAAGATGACCAGAGCATCTAGTACCTGAACCTCATAAGTGTGGTTTAAAATCAACACAAACACACTGAACTGCATATAAAATAATAAATAAATAAATGAAATGCAGTAAATATTTACCCATAGATTGCAACCTATCAAGCCATCAAGTCAGTAAATACAAATGTATTAACTGATGATTTCATTTCGTTGCAGAAATTCATACAGTTATTTAGTAATGGTTAAGTAAAAACAATATACAAAGATTAATATTTTGAAGTGTTAAAAGACCAGAACCTAAAAATAACAGTTGGCAAAATTTACTATTAAAGTCATGAATTGGAGTCATAATTTAATTACAGGCAGTCTAACATTCATGAATGAAAATATTACTGCTCTGATTTTTGTTTCATTGAAATAAAACAAATTACATCTCTCTTCCCCCCTCTATTACTGCATTACTTTTTGTATGCCCCCACGCATACATTTGATTCTCTCTCTCTTTTGTTTTCTTTGCCTGTTTTCATTTTTTTTTTTTGCAGGTCTTGTAGAGCCATGGTCACCTCAGCCACAGCTGACCCAGGTGCAAGACAGATCACTACCACTCCCTGTCTGCAGAAGGACTGCTTCACAGGCTGGAAATAATGGCTCAACCCTTGTGTGTACACAAAGGAATGGCAGCTTTTACAGCCAAAATTCTGTGCTTCAGGGCACACTGCTGTTGAGAGATCAGCGAAGCGGCAACAGGACACCTATGCATGTCTCATTCAATGAGTGCAAGAATCATTAATTTGATCAGCTCTGACCACTGACGCCTTGATTCCCTCAACATCTGGGTCACCCCACATAAGGCCAAGGAAGTCTGTGAGGCTCTCTTGACTGAGATTGTACCATGTTTGAGACCTTCATCATTAACCCCTTTATGCCTGTCTGTCATCTGTTTGTCTCTATCTCCTTCCAGTTATTAGCCCAGCATACTGTTACTATCTGTCTTTTCTGACCTTTGTGTTTATGTGTTAAAGTCCTTTCCCAACTTACCTTATAAAAACATTTTTTTGAAAAACATGGATAGCCATCTTTAAAAACAAAACAAAAAAAAACAATATCCATCTTGTCCCACATCCAACCGCACAACCATCTTAATGTATTACTTTTGCTACTCTGTTCTGCCCTGTCTTCTTTTTCTTACTCTTCCCTCCAGTATTATAAAAAAAACAAAACATGGTGTCCATCTTTTCAAAAAGTTTTGACAAACTGCTGTCTAGTGGTGATAAGTTATAACAAGCACAAAATCTCAAGGAATGTTTGCAAAACTCTTCCACAGCTTTGAGCTTACTTGTGGTTGTTGAAATTAGATGGTGGCATTTATGAATTCATGTGTGTAACAATTAAGACATTTCCTTACATAACTAAATTCTTTTCATGTCAGTTTACAGAGATACAGATATATGAAATGTTATGTGCATACCCTCAGAAAACAACTTCTGAAACCAGAGCTACTCACTGGCAGCTTGCTTCTAGGCTGTTGGAAGGTGACATTCATTACATGGTGGTCTGAGGAAACTTGAATATGTAAAAAAAGATGTTAGCAGTGTTTACAGTTCTGTCAGTTCACCGGGTACTGTATTCAATGCTTTCTACTGCAAGCTTTGTGTTCTGTAGAAGAAGTGATGTTTTTATGCTGCACTATATAAAATGTGTTAAACATGGTGGGCTTTAGAATATTGCGTATGGTTAAACAAATATTCTATGCAATGAAACGGCATTGGCTTATATCCAGCTATTTTAGATAGAATCATGAGCTCAGAAAGATGGTAGTCAATGCAATATAATTAGGGTGACCATTCTTCCCAGAATGGCATGGATGGAAGCATACAAAGTTTATAGATTAGATAGTATGTAGACTGTTAGATGCAGGAAAGATTAAGAGACAATCATTGGATCACAGTGGCACTGGAGTGCTACATCCTTAATCCAAATAAAGGCAACAGGTTTGGGAATCATAGAGAGCCTAGACAGAAAATACTCATTATACAACTATTTAACATGAGACTAGAACAGAGACTTTTGTAACACTTTCACGGAAGAAGGGAAGAAACTAAGATTATGAGATCTGAACTGGTGGCAAATGATTAGTAAGTGGACTTATGTCCAAGAGTAAAAGAGAGCAAACTGAGGAGAGAGGCTGGCTGAAAAAGGGCAAACTTGCATTATTAACTTCATAAACACCTCAAGAGTTATTTTATCTTCCATCAGTAAATGCCCTGGTCATGATTAGTGCAACAATTTCCTATTGGAATTGTCTGGCATAGCAAGGTGTTCCCGTCTCTGTCCCACATGTTATAGTCTGCCCCAAGATCAAACTTGTGGCTGGCATTGGCTGTCACCATGCAAAAAATTAAGGACAGTAAGAGTTGCATTATCAGAGACAGCATACCAAATAATGTTTTACAGTAACAGGAACAAAGATCTAAAGCTATCTTTTTTAATCTGCAAGAATGATAAAAAATAAATTAAAAAAAAGTTTTTTCTATGATACCTTGGTTAATAATTACTTAACAATGCCACTAGAACTTCTGTTAAGGTTTGCCAAATTAACAATTGTAAAGAAATCATTATATAAGATGTTTTTGTGCATATAAGTAGCTGGAAAATATATCTTTTACACCTTAAATGATTCTAAAATGCACTTTTGGGAGCAATATATCTTTTTACGTAAAAGGAAATTTGATTTTAAGAATACCATATTTTAGTTTGTCTTTAACTTTAGAGTATTTGTTTCTGTTTTGACTTTGGTTTACTTTTTCTGTGTCCTTGCTTTAGCTTTTTCTGTACTAATGTCGTTAAGAAGAAGAGTTACATATTCTGACACTAGCCATGGTTAGTTAAATATAGGGAGAATGATAGCTAATACCACATCGTCAAACAAGGAGATGAGGAAAAAGACAAAATCTGCAATGCGGGATCTAAGCAAAGAACCCATTACACCATAAAAATAAAATGTTTCCTTTTACTGAAGCATTTGCAAGAATGCAGAAATTCTAAAAAATTCCATTTTCTTTTTTTTCCCCCACATGCATGCATGTAGTCCCCCACACGCAAAAATAATTTTATCTTGGGGTCTGAGTTTGAACATTTTAGGACAACCGATTATTTGCAGACTG
>NC_056728.1:1503975999-1504080999 GCF_019279795.1 Protopterus annectens
ACACACACACACACACACACACACACACACACACACACACTCTGAAGTTGTCATATCTCAGAGAAAAGTGAACACTCTAAAATGGTCATGTCTGACTTGTAAATCATTTTTTTCTGCCCTTCTGTCTGTGTTTCTGGACTTTCTCTAATGAGTCTGAACATTTCAAATGGTTACCCTAATAATGTTCTAAGTATCTAATATAACAAACTAACTTTTTTTCTTATTCAGCAAACTCAGTTCTCTTTACTAAGGCTTTTTTTCCATTTAGAAACACTCCTCTAAATCACTGATGTTGCTAGTAAGAGAACATTCTAATGCCAAATTTAGAAACCTTGTACTTAGTTGCAAGAGGTGATACTAACTAAATTCAAGAAATGGCTTACAGTAGTTCAGATAAACACTGAACATTAAGTATAAATTGCATGCTTTTCAGTGCAAACTGATTGCACTTCCTTCTCTAATCAGGCAAACTACTTGAAAAACAAACATCTACGCCAATGCTTGAGTCATAGAGCCATTTTACCATTGCTCTCTTAAACTTGAATACAGCAGTGTGTTTTTAATTTATGCATAATAGGCCTGTAAATTATTACCATATAGAGTGTAACTCTGCAATGAGTTTTAGTTGTGCTCTTTAATTCTGTTAGTATTTTAAATGTATTCTTATAATTACTGTCAAAACCACGCTCCAAGCCGAATAGATGGGTGTGCCCCCTACCTGGTGTCAATGTAATTCAGACTGTTATGGGCAGCCATTTGCTTAGCCAGCCAGTAATGTAGAAAGCCAGTTCCATGGCTTGGCATACTAACCTAAACTACTTTTATAAATATCTTTGAGGGTTACATTTGAATTATTTAACAAGCTAAAACACTGGTATTTCTTTAAGAAGTTACTTGAAAACATCCCATGGGCCTCCACTACATGAGGTTTATGATAATTACCCAGTGAAGAATCTTTTTATTAAATGGTTTCTTTGTTTACATTTTCACCCTTCAGTTTCAATGTAATAACAATTAGTACAAATAATGGCCAGGACAGTATTACTCACCACAACAATGTGAAGTGCACAGCAATGTATGCAGCAATGTATGCAGAGAGGGGAATCTCGGTCATATATAATTTAGTGACAAGTCCTGCATTTTTGAACTATCTAGTTAGCAGACTTGCACCCATACACACACACACACACACACACACACACACACACACACACACACACACACACACACACACACACACACACACACACACACACGTATGTGTGTATGTATATATATATATATATATATATATATATATATATATATATATATATATATATATATACATTTATGCACACAGGGGTCTGTGTTATAAAGTTGATACACCACAACATTGATTTTCAAATAACCGGGACCATAAAATCAACCTCTCAAATCGCGGAGAGGTCCAGAAGAAATGTGGACCATCGACAGGGTCTGTTAGCAACCAAAACCATATTGTTATTCCAAACAACTAAAGAAATACTAATTATAGTAACAATATTTTCACAGGAGAACAAGCCCCATGCACACCTTCCATCCCCATTAACCCCCTGCTAATTGTATATACTAACTCTGTGATCACACAATCCATAGGGAAAGGGCATATTCCCGTACCCAGGGGAGCTTTGATCTTAAACACCTCTCTACTAATTTTTGTGAAAGAAACAGCAGGCATTAGATTATGACAGGCATTATACTTACTTATTATGTATAAAAAAACCTACACTAACTTATTAGTTAGTGTAGAGGTTTAATACTCCTGCTTTCTGCGTAAACAGTACAGTATTTGAAAATTTTCTTCTTTGCCTTTAATTTACATGTTTTTAAACACACTTTAGCAATATGAAAAAAAATGTTATCTCTGGTTTCTAGTGGTGGTGCACAGCATACCTCTCAACTTCTTAGCACAAGAAATCTGGACAAAGTCAAACTTAATGAAGGGCAAATTCCTGAAAATAGGGACAGACTTTATATATTGCTCTTATAAGCTTGGATAGTTGCTAAAATAACAGGTTTTCCATTTCTAAACATTTTCTGATAGATATGAAGTCTGAATTTCAAATATTTGTCATTATTTATTGATTTAAGTCCTTATGATTTGCAAGAAAACCCCAAATTTTACGTGGAACAGACCAAAAATATGAGGCAACCATCAGGGCATTCTGTGAAAATATGGGCAGATGAGAGGTGTGGTGCAGAGTACTAATATAATATGAGTATGCAGTAATTGAATCATTTTTAATCCTGGGGATTCAATATACTCCATGTAGCCTGAATTTGTGTCATGAGCAACAGTGCTAATTGCATGTGATTGCTGCACTTCTCACTTAAATGTAAACAAGTGTGGTTTCATGGCCATTAACTGTGTTGTCAGCCATGAAACTGTGTAAGACAAAAGACAGGTGCAGACAAGTAAACCTGTTTATCTATGGGTAAAGTACGTCTGCTGGATTGTGAGGAAAGCCACAATGACTACCAGGTTTATTAATAAAGCAATGTATATAGTTCCAACATATTACATGAAAGTGTAAATAGTGCAAAGTATTGTTGAAACATGTTTCAGGCATACTGAATAAACATTGTGTAAACGATCAGTAAGGGTATATAGACTGCATTATAAACAAATAGTCAGGGGAAGTGTGTGAAGTGAAAAGGAAAGTACAGATGAAATGTAGAAATGAACACAGGGGAAGAGGAGGGTCTATATTAGAACATCGAAGTTTCAGAACTTCGAATGTTCTAATATCGACACCTACTAACCGAAAACTGAAAATAGCAAAAATTTAGATAACCAAATTATTTCCTAGGGAAGGAATTCAGTTGTCCTTTCCTGTCGCTTCGCTATTTTCAGCTCTGCAATGGAAAGTTTCAGTCAGGTTCAGGTAAGTGTACGATTGTGTGGACGTGAGGGTTAGGGTGGAATAGGTGAGTTAGGGTTAGGGTGCGGGTCAGGTAAGTGTGCAAATGTGTGTACATGAGGTTTAGGGTGGGATAGGTGAGTTAGGGTTAGGGTGCAGGTGAGGTGTGTGTGCGATAGTGGCGGACCTTAGGGTTAGGGTTTGGGTTAATGTGAGTGGGTAGATAGTGGTGTATGTACAGTTTAGTGTAGGTTTAGATGTAAAATTTTAGGTGTATCTGTGTGGATTGCTGTTTGTTTGGTGTGTTTGTGTTGCGTGTATGTGTTTTGGATCAGCATTTTTTTCCCTAGTAAAAAATTTGCTGTTTTCAATTTTCGGTCTTATCAGTTTAAGGTTAGTAGGTGTCGATATTAGAACATTCGAAGTTCTGAAACTTCGATATTCTAATATAGACCCAAAGAGGAGAGGTGAAACAAGCTAATGTACATCAGATGAGGAGATGTCTTTGTAGACAGTGGCGGCATGAACACTAATCATATACCCACATGCTACAGTATGGAATGCACACTTATTGTATATTATGTGACTGTCACACAACGTGACATATCGATGAAGAAGATTCTTTGTGATATGAGAATCCTGACATGAACAATGGAGAGGACATATATCATGGATGGTGCATACATTATGGATTAGGTACATATTGTAAAACTGTGCAAAATGAGTTGCCTGAATATGAATGTAATGTCAGCACTGGTTAATGGACAACAGTAGACAGAAGCATGCACAATCATGGACAGTATCAGGATAATACAGCCAGTAATCCCATGTCTTTGACATAACATCTGCTATTGCAAGTGATCATAGATGGTTCTGCAAGAACACACTTGTGCAACTATTATATGCCAGCAATTTCTCAGGGGAATCAAGAACACCTCACTCAAAATTTACCATCTACCAAAGGTGTTAGGTGGGACACTGTCACACTTGTATTTACTATTACAAGTAATCCTGGCTAGTTAACCGGTGTGCATGTCACATATATGGCACAACCCACAGTGTCATGAATTTAACCCATGCCATCAAGGTTGTCAGTCAGTAATGTATTTACTGTGTGCATCACAGGTACAGATATCACACATGCATCTTATATAATACCTTGATGGGGGTTCTGCACCATCAGCCAGTAATGTGCATGCAATAAAAAGAATACCTTAGTATGGCAAATAGATGTGTGGGAGGTCACTGTGGTAAATGTATTACACTTGAGTAACTCATCCCTCTAAGATGTGTTGTGAGGGGTATGAAAAAGGGTGCAGTGTATTCAGTTATTGGTGTGATGAGGACTGAGAACTATGGAACTATAATGCCCTTTGATGTGGATGTCCTGCACATAATCAGGAGTTGTGTTACATACAAGAAAGCAGTCACCACTGTGGACACATACTGGTGGATGTTCTGCATAGCATCTACCTGAGTACACAAGTCACGTGCCACTTGGAGTGCTCATAGGGGTGGGCTGTCTATATTATAATTGGGATGTGTGTTTGTTTTTTTTAACATAACAAATACCCCCATGATTTTTGTTCATCTCCTTTGTCTCCATGTCTGTAGCAGCAATCCTTTGTGTGTGTTGATACTGTGTGTGTTATACTAATATTAGACTTGGAGTCAATGATTGTACACAATCTACAGTCCTCCACAAAGCTGTTTAGGCAAATGATGTGCAACTCTTTTTTGAGATCTAAGACTTAAATAATGAACAGGAAAGGGTCTAGCACAGATCTCTGAGGTACGGACCTAATCACTTGCCTCTAGATATAGGTCACTTCACACACTTCAACATATTTAGCTGTCATGTATGTGATCCAGTGGTCTACCCAGTTGGTGATATTGGTGTTTATGGCCACTCATGACACTGTCTAAGTAATACCTCAGTGTGGATTTCTGTCATATGCCATGGCCAGGTCAAGTTATGCAGGATACTAGTGTTGTCATCATGCATGCCCTTGACCTTTTTGAGGACATCAAACAGATGTAACAGACATGAAGCAGCCTGAACAAATTGAACATGTCTTTTGCACATAGTCAGGATATGACAATCAAGCTAGTATGGCTTTAACTGCCTCAGCTTCTGCCACTCAATCAATTGTCGATTTCACATAAGTTATACTACTACTATCCTGGTAAAATCCCAGCACTGCAAAATCTAATTCAACCCTATACATTTACAAGAACCTTAAGATATAGTAATCTAAACATTGTAAATGACATTAAATACAATAATGATGCTGGGAAATCTCTCTTTGGTTGCACTATTGCTACACGATTTAAAAAACTCCTGAAAACTCACTACATGAACAGCTGGTTATGCTCCTGTGACTCCCCATGGTAAACATATACTACTCAATCTATTTTCATCATACAACCAAATAGCCTCAAGCAAAACCCAGCAATACCTAGAGAACTACCCCTTTTGTGACTTATATTGATCGAATAATCAATACTTTAATTTGTCCCCTCTGGTCATCATCCTCACTTCTAACTTATTTCTTACATCACACTCATAGTATCTGTACCCTGTTATGATACTTCACCTTCTCAATTAGTAACAATATGTTTGTCTATAACATCTGACATAGTTACAATGTGAGAAATCTATATCAGTCCCTTTTAAAATATTATGTCACACTTGCTCTTTTACTGAGGCTGTTCTGTATTAAAACCATTGACAATACTCTAAAGAATGCTATTATTTTTACCATATACTGCATGATATAAGAACTGTATGTATCTTCTCAACCATTATATGTTATTTGGAACTATTTACCATATGCTGCTAGCTTTTCTAGTTTATGATGTATCTTGTTTTGTTTTTTTTTTAACAATGTATGCAGCCTGGAAATTTTCTCGTTAGGCCTCTGCTGAAAATGAACCTGTGTCCAGTTGGACTTTCTAAGTAAACAAGTGTAAAATAAATAAAAAAATAAATTACCTGTTTCTCTTTAAAAATGTCTTGATGACTTGTTGGTCTACCTCACAGATGAGGAGAGTTATGATGTGTCTTTACATGCATGCATCATGTAATATTCCCCTGTAGTCAGAAAAATGCATGTTGATGTATACCCTTTTAAGGGAACATAGTCTGTCTAGAGGCTGTGTTGAAGTATGGCTCCAACCATATCTGGTGGTTCCGTGTTTTGAGTCACGCTATAGGCAACCTGTGATGTTGTCATGGCACATTAATTCTGTGTTATAAGCTGTAGAGAATACACAGATGCACTGCCCTCCTTAGAATAGTAACTGAGTAATGTTTGCATGTATACTCCGGCTGATGGTCAGTGATGGCAGGGTGGTGAAATGTGAAACAAACTGTCAGCTAGAGGATTGTCTATTCCCTCCATCTGGGTATGTCTGGTGGCATCCACATGCAGATCTGTGCTTAGTTGTGTATTCCACTTAATGTTTCAAATTTATTGGAATAAATGATTTGTGAAAAGAACTACATAGGTTCATAGGTTGATAGAAAGTTACAAGGCTAGCAGCCCTAGAACATTTACAAGCTTAGCCATGTTAATCCCAGGTATCCCCATTTGTTCTTTTTGGATAGCTCGTAAAATGAATGGGTCTGTGGTCACATGGGTGTCACCCCAGGGATGAATTTGTGGTCTCCTCCTCCAATTATCTAGGTTGAATTTGAATAGAATCAGTGAGGAGCTATGTTTTACATGAATAGGAAGTCTATTTCAGAGAAGTGACAGTCCCTGGGAGATATATCTTTCTCTCCAGTGTTTCAAGCTAGGCTGAGATTCCTAGAGCAAATCACTCTTGTGCCATTTGACTTGCAGATGTGCAGCACTTTCATTAGGGCAGGGTCAGAGACTGCCCTATAGGCCAGGCACAAGACACCTCTCAGCAGCCTATAAGATACACAGTAAAGTGACATGGCTTTCAGCCTGCCCCCATTCGTGGTTTTGAGTCCCTCTGTTTCCTTAGTGAGAAACCTCTATGGCCTCTTCAGCTGCTGCAGGTGTCTGGTGAGGTATATGCAAAAGGGAGCATTATACTCTGTTAGTGGTCTGATGGGGATCAAGTACAGTGGAGTTATAACATCCATTGACCCGAATGCTGTGCCTTTGAATATGAGGTGTGCTATGTAGAAAGGCTTTACTTACCAATGTGGAAACTTGATGGTCAAAGTTCAGATTGATATCAACTTGTCTTCCCAAGTCTCGCACCACTGAGTTGGAACTCAGGGGGGGTGCTGTCAATATTGTAATTTGTATGGAATTCCATTTTGCCAAAGGAAATAATATTGCATTTTTTTACATTTAGTTGTAGACTGTGGCTTTGGCAACAATCATTTGTTTGTGTTAGCCCTCCTTGTGATATGTTGACGTCATTGGAGGACTCAATGATTGCTCCCAGTTTGCAGTCATCAGCAAACTTGGTGATCCAAAGGCCTTCTACTTTGCCTTGGACTTCAGAAAAACAGATGCCAAACAATAAGGGGCCCAGCACAGACCCTGTGGGACTCCACTGGTGATGGGTCTACTGGTGGAGGAGGATCCACCAAATAGAAACTTGGTCATTCATCACATTCCAAACAGTGGTACTATGGACATATTCATATAACTGTACCAATGTCATGAAGCTCCAAAGGCGGTGGTGTTCCATATTCATAAAGGATGCGCACACCTCCAGACTGGTAGCTCAACATAACACATCAGAGATACTTCAGGTGCAGCTAACATTGGGTAAGACAGTGATTCAGGTCATAGCCTGTTATAGGTCCCCAACCATGTCCCAAGACTCACACTCCACATTCCTATGCACCCTGGAGAATATTAGGGTCCAACCTAACACTCTCATACTGGGCAAATTCAACTACCGCTCCATTAACTGGGAAAACTACTCATGTACCAATACACTTGCCCAGTGTTTCCTTGTATTCATTAATTCCAATGCCCTTGACCAGGTCGTTCTTACCCCACTAGATGTAGCAACATCCTTGACCTGGTCATTACTAACATGGGCGACTGTTGCTCTACACCAATAGTCAACTCCTCCCTGGTTAGATCCGACCACAAATTAATCACCTTGGAACTCCACATCCCTCCCACCCCTCCACCCCCACCCCTACAAGGGTAAACAGCATGAAAAACTTCTCCAAAGCTAATTTTGGGATCCTAACTTCACAGCACCCATGCAAATGGAGAATAGTTGCATGACCACCGAATCATACACCAATGCACTGTACGAACACAAACACAAATGCATGGATCTCGCCATACCCAATATAACCAAGATGCTCTCCTCCCTAAAAATGAAGCCAATCTGGTGGTCCCCTGCCATAAACAAACACTACAACAGAAGGAGGAAACTGATGCTGAATAGGGTGAAGTCCCAAGACTGGAATAACTCCCTTATCAGCCTCAACAAAAAGTTGAGATCCCTCATCAAATCCTCTAAAGCTAGCTATGAAAACATAATTGTAGCATATAGTAAAGACAACCACAAGGCCTTCTATAGTTATGTAAAGAATCTCCATGGCAATACCCAGATTTGCTCTGAGCTACTGCACAATGGTACCTGCTATACTGAATCAACAGATATTGCCAATATACTGGCCGACAGATTCAGTGCCAACTTTATCCCTCCACCCCCAAAGGACCAGTCATAATACCAGTAGATTGCCAGGCACCCAGTATTACTGCTGCACAGGTTAAAACAGCACTGTCCAAGGCCAAGAATACAGCATCTGTAGGACCTTACAATATCTCTGGCTATGTTCTACATGAACTACAGAGTGAACTGGCACCTCACCTGTGTGCCCTGTTCAGTCACAGCCTCACCTCAGACTTTGTCCCTACCAAACGGCACACTGCTACAGTCATCCCTCTCCACAAAGGAGGAGCAACTAAAGACCCTGGGAACTATCGCCCCATTAGCCTAACAAGTCTGATATGCAAAGCTATGGAATGCTTCAACATGGACCTAATAAACAAGGATATAGGGAATCTCTAAACTCTGTAGCCCACACAGTTTGGTTTTGTGTAGGGTAGATCATGCCTGCTCAACCTGGTCGACTTCTCTGAGTCATTCACCAGAGCTGTGGATGAAGGCAAGGTGGTTCATACAGCCTGGAACAAAACACAAATGGCCAGCACTGAGGTGTAAGTGGCAACAAAACTCAAAATACTGCCATGTAGAAGGTAATTCAAAGTTTAATCATCCATACCGGTTTCGTCATAACCGCCTTCATCAGTGGAATACAAATGAACAGATTGTACCATCCCTCCTTATATAGACCAATCCACCAATGGAAAAATTAGCCCCCCCATTAACATCACTTCCTTTAATTAAATAATTAACATACAGATAAAACATATACCACATGTTAACATTCAAAAATGACAACAAAATGCTACAAGTGATCATTTAATCCCAGTGGGAAAAGACCCCCAGCTTAATTATCCAATATTTGTCCTTCCTATTTAAAATACTATGCCAGCCCTGCATATTGCTTCTATTGCTTCTATTGCCAGCAATTATATTATTAGAAAATGAAAATCTGCATTATTATGTATCAAGCAGTGTCTATAGAGAGCATTGGTTTCTCGTTTATGTATGTCACTCCGATGTTCGGACATACGTACCCTCAATGGACGAGACGTCTGGCCAATATAAAAGGCCGAACATTTACAAGTGGCCAAATAAATAATCCAATCAGTTCCACAATTCCCATAGAATTTTATATCATACACCTTGCTGGTGTTTTTACTGGAAAATTGTTTGAGTTTGCTAACATACCGACATGAAGAACAATGTCCACAAGGAAATGTATCAAAAATAGTATCCCCCAACAAGGTACATTGTTGATATATGGCACCCCCACTGCTGGTGCGTTTGAAATGAAAAAAATGGGAATCCAAAGTCTTGCCTTTCCTAAATGAAAATTGGCATTGTGTACCCAAAACTTGGCGCAAACTATCATTAGCCATGAGGATATTCCAATGTTTATTTATAGTTTCTTAATAATATTAGTATTGCTCCCAAATGTTGCAACAAACCTGATAGTATCAGTGGTGGTCCTCCGAGTTTTGACCTTATATTCCAATAATGACATCCTATCATGAGTATTGGCCCAATTACTGGCAGAAATTATGTCAAAGTCCCTATATCCCCTAACCCAGAATCTGTTACTAAGATCCTGTTGAGAAGACATATATTCTTCCTAAGTGGAGCTAATTCTCTTCATACGTAAAAATTGTGATCTCGGGATGTTGCGGATGGTATGGCTGGGGTGCATGCTGGTAGTATGAAGCAAGTTGTTGTATTGGGGGATATGTCCAAAATACTTTCGTACTAAGTGTATTGCCCAAATTCCTCTGTAATGTAACATCCAAGAAGTTGATCCTGTTGCAATCAGAGTTAAGGGTAAACTCTATGCCCCATTTATTATCGTTAAGATATTGGCCATACCATCCAACAATCATCCACATATCTCCTCCAGATGTCAATTTCATTAATATACAAATTATGGGAGGGATCATATATTAGTTGTTCTTCCAAATAAGCCATGAACAAATCCACATAGATGGGTGCAAAAGATGCACCCATCGCGGTGCTCTGAATCTGCCAAAAGCATTCCCCTTGAAAAGAGAATACATTTTTATTGAACACATACTCAACCATACATAAAAGTAAAGTATTAAATCCAGCTAGATACAAATTGGCACTGTCCAGCCAGAATTGTAAAGCTTGAAGAACTTCCCAATGAGGGATGTTGGTGTACAGAGCTTTGACATCAAGGTTGCAGAGGAGCCACCCTGGTTCAAGTTGCATATCAGACAACATTTTTAAGAACTGAGTGGTATCCTATATTCGTGCCCAGATCAGATCCAACAATGGTTTCAGATACTGGGTCAAAAAGGTGGAATGAGGTTCAGTCAGTGAACCTATACCCAAAACAATAGGCTGACCTGGTGGCTTGGTCAGTGATTTATGTATTTTTGGCAGGAGATACATGATCTGTTTCTGGGGATCCTTAACAGTTAAGTGAGACTTAACCATCTCTGAAATAATACCCTCATCAACAGCCTCAGTTAAAAAGGAATCAATATCTTTCTTGAAATTGGGTGTGGGATTAATGGGCATAGCCATATAGTGGCAGGGTTTGCATAACTGTCCCTTACCCTCGCTGAGATAATAGTCTGTGTCCAATATGACTACTGCCCTTCCCTTATCCGCAGGTACAGTAACAATCTTAAAGTTATCCTTTAAATCCTGTAATGTTTGGCCTTTAACACTTGTTAAATTGTGACCCAACATCAAATAATCACCGGTATTGAAATGAATGTCCCTAAGAACAGTCTGTAAGAATATTGATATGTTTGTTCATAGGTGGCTGGAAGTCAGATTTGAAAAACCTAACTCAGTAGACCTTTGAGAATTATTGCCATAATCAAAAAACAATTTAAGGTTTAATCTGCGGCAAAATTCATATAAGTCAGATACCATACTGGTTTCATCAACAAAAAAGCCGGGCACAAAATTCAATCCTTTATTCAAAAGCAGCTTCTGTTCATCATCTTCTTTTGGCTGTTCCCATTAGGGTACGCCACAGCAGATCTTCTGTTTCCATTTCTGCCTGTCCTCTGCATCATGCTCTTTCACACCAACCACCTGCATTTCTTCTCTCACCACATCCATAAACTTTATCTTAGGCCTTCCTCTTTTCCTCTTATCTGGCAGCTCCATCCTTAGCATCCTTTTCCCAATATACCCAGCATCCCTCCTCAGCACATGTCCAAACCAACACAATCTCACCTCTCTTGCTTTGTGTCCAAACTGTCCAACCTGAGCTGACCCTCTAATATACTGATTCCTAATCCTGTCCATCCTAGTCACACCCAGTGCAAATCTTAACATCTTTAACTCTGCCACATCCAGCTCTGACTCCTGCCTTTTCGTCAATGCCACCATCTCCAACCCATATAACATAGCTGGTCTCACTACCCTCTTGTAGACCTTCCTTTTCACTCTTACTAGTACCCGTCTGTCACAAATCACTCCTGACACTCTTCTCAACCCATTCTACCCTGCCTGTACTCTCTTCTTCACCTCTCTTCCACACTCACCATTACTCTGAACTGTTGATCCCAAGTACTTAAACTCATACACCTTTACCAACTCTACTCCCTGCATCCTCACCATTCCTCTACCCTCCCTCACATTTACACACATATATTCTGTTTTAGCCCTGCTGACCTTCATTCCTCTCCTCTCTAAAGCATATCTCCACCTCTCCAGGGTCTCCTCAACCTGGTCCCTACTCTCACTACATATCACAATGTAATCTGCAAACATCATAGTCCACAGGGCCTCCTGTCTGATCTCATCTGTCAACCTGTCCATCACCATTGCAAATAAGAAAGGGCTCAGAGCTGATCCTTGATGTAATCCCACCTTAAATGTATCTGTCACTCCCACCGCAGTTCTCAC
This sequence comes from Protopterus annectens, assembly GCF_019279795.1. Lineage (NCBI taxonomy): Eukaryota > Metazoa > Chordata > Ceratodontiformes > Protopteridae > Protopterus > Protopterus annectens. Next base: position 1,503,988,389 of record NC_056728.1, read on the forward strand.
CAATGTCACACTACCCTTGTACATATCCTGTACCACTCTTACATACTTCTCTGACACTCCTGACTTCCTCATACAATACCACAACTCCTCTCTAGGCACCCTGTCATATGCTTTCTCTGAGTCCACAAAGACACAATGCAACTCCTTCTGACCTTCTCTGTACTTCTCCAACAACACTCTCAGAGCAAATATTGCATCTGTAGTGCTCTTCCTGGCATGAAACCATACTGCTGATCACTAATCATCACCTCCCTTCTTAACCTAGTTTCCACTACTCTTTCCCATAACTTCAAGCTGTGACTGATCAATGTTATCTCTCTGTAGTTACTGCAGCTCTGAACATCACCCTTATCCTTAAAGATAGGTACCAAAACACTTTTTTCACCACTCCTCAGGCATCCTCTGACTTTCCAAAATTTCATTAAGCAATCTGGTTAAAAATTCCACTGCCATTTCACCTAAGCACCTCCATGCTTCCACTGATATGTCATCTGGGCTAATAGCCTTTCCATTCTTCATCCTCTTCATAGCTGACCTTACTTCCTCCTTGCTAATCTGTTTCACTTCCTGATTCACTATCCCCACATCATCCAACCTTCTTTCTCTCTTATTCTACTCATTCATCAGCCCTTCAAAGTACTATTTCCTCCTACTCAACACACTCTTCTCACTTGTGAGTACGTTTCCCTCACTATCCTTTATCACCCTTACCTGCTGCACATCTTTCCCAGCTCTGTCCCTCTGTCTAGCCAATTGTTACAGGTTCTTTTCTCCCTCTTTAGTGTCCAATCTCTCATACAACTCTCCATATGCCTTATTCTTAGCCTTTGCCACCTCTCTCTTTGCCATGTGTCTCATCTCCTTATACTCATGTCTACTTTCTTCATCTCTTTGACAATCCCACTTCTTCGCCATCCTCTTCATCTGTATACTCTCCTGTACTTCCTCATTCCACCACCAGGTCTCCTTGTCCTCCTTCCTCTGTCCAGATGACACACCAAGCACCTTTTTAGCAATCTCCCTTACTAGCTCTGCTGTAGTTACCCAGCTATTCGGTAACTCTTCACTGCCTCCCAGTGCCTGTCTTAACTCTTCCCTGAACTCCACCTCACAATCACCCTTTTGTAACTTCCACCATTTAATCCTTGGCACTGCTTTCACACTCCTCTTCCTCTTCTTGATCACCAACGTCATCCTACAGACCACCAATCTATGCTGCTTAACTACACTTTCCCCTGTTACCACTTTACAGTCTCCAATCTCCTTCAGACTGGCCCTCCTACATAGGATATAATTCACCTGTGTGCATCTTCCTCCACTCTTGTACGTCACCCTATGCTCCTCCCTCTTCTTAAAATACATATTCACCACAGCCATGTCCATCCTTTTTGCAAAATCCACAATCATCTGACCTTCTGCATTCCTCTCCTTAACACCATATCTACCCATCACTTCCTCATCCCCTCTGTTCACTTCACCAACATGCCCACTGAGGTCCGCTCCAATCACTAGTCTCTCACCCTTGGGTACACTCACCACCACTTCATCCAAAAGCTGCTTCTGTTCATGCGTTAAAATCACATAAGATATATTCAAAACATTACTGTTATAGTAATTTAGTGTGACATGAAGGTCTGAAGTAGTCCTTCCACCGTAATTATTCCTGTTCCAATTTCTATGTTTCCTCCCACCCCGCCTCCTGCTGTATCTAGAGGGTGGTCCACATTGAGCTGCTTTTTAGGGGTGGGTGATTCCTGGGTGCTGGCACTATCAATATCAGTAACTGAGGACTCCTCAGCCGATGTACTACTATAATTCTCAGTCTTTCTTAAGATGGACCGCGGTCTCTTCCTACTAGTAGCCCCAACTGGCCTACCGGTCACAACAAACTTGACATTTTTGGAAACCTCAAACGGTTTACCCCTATGATAGTCAGTTACATCCCTGTTGAACTTTCATATTTTTTTATCCTTCGCTTGCTTTTCAAAGATAAGTAGCTCCTTTGATAGCTTGTTGAGACAAGCAACATACTGTGGTTGACCCATATACCTTTTAGTTTCATCACAAAGGTTTTTCACTTCTGCACTATTTGTGTCAATCATGCACTCATAATATGGGCTGAGGATATGAACAAAGGACATGGAAGCCTGCTGAAGTGTCAAGTTTCAATCCTTAAGTAGTTTGTCATGCATCTTACCCACTAAGTGCTGTATTCGAACCCTAATCTTCTCGGCGCAAATTCCTTGTTCTGATATGCTTTAAAAAGCTTGAGATGCCATATATTCATTCTGAGGGTTTCCCTCCCCCTACCAAGCTTGTTAAATGCCAGATTGCAGCCGTCAACTGGATCCATGTTGGAAACATTTTCATCCGTGCCATTCTCATTAGTAATTCCAAACACTCATATCCTTTTTATCGGCACATAATCCATTCAGGATAGTTTCCAGATCCATGACCATAAGCTCACAATCCACCAAAACAATACCTAAACATAAACAACAGCCAGAGCCAAAGTAACACCAGAGGACCAATTATGTGCCCAACCAATGCTTCAAAGGTGCCACTTATTCAACCCAATGTATATGTGTATTTCCAAAAAAGAACCCCAATCAGGGGATACAATATGAAAGTTCAACAGGGAAAACAGGCCCCAAAGTAAACAAAAATAAAGACAGAATGCTTGTTGAGGTCAGAAGTACAGAGGCTAGCATAAAAGAGCATGTGTCTAATCAGTAAAATAATCCTTTGAGTCAGTAGTGTACTATAAATATGGTCCACCCCTTGGAAAGAAAAGTATTTTCAAGAAACCTAGAGCCCATACACATTAATGAACCTATGCAAATGATCAATCGTGTTCATATACTGCAAGGTTCTGTACTGCGGTAGCATTGTCACCTCACAGTAAGACATTGTCCTGTTCGATTCTCTGCTAGAGTGTCTTCTATGTGGAGACATGCGTGAATTGGCGTACCTTCATTGAAGGTTGTGCGTCAGGGCCAGCAGCTCGGCACGTAAATATCTACTGCCAATCATTAGTGGACCGGAGTTCCACTGTGGCGACCCCTAACCAGGAAAAGCTGAAAGATACAACAACATGTACTGCAAGTTTCTAAATGTCTAGTAACATATAGCCTAGATCGATTCCCTACCTCCACTATTAATCCGGCACAGCATGTCGACTTAAACTAAAATTGATAATGCATATCTGATCCGTAGTAATACCTGATAGAAAATGACATTTGGATACCAGAAAGCCTAAAAAAATGATATATAAGGTTGTATAGGCCCTCTAGCTTGTTATGTTACATTCAGATACCTCGATGTAAAGCACTATGTTTAAAGTCAGATGTTATACGACTAAGAAATTGGCTCCCAATTGTTCCCAAATCAAAACCTGTGTTATATTCCACAGTGAAGTTCAATATCATTGACTGCTGTTGCAATAACATCAACCCGCTCCACAATCCTATACAAGGAAAAGTGAAAAATGAAAAATAAAGAGGGGGCTCCCAATTATCACAATGTAGTAAAAGAATATAAGGGCACCTACTAGAATATCCTAATAAGGCTGGCTTAGAGCTCACCACAGTGACGGCAGTTATCCTCCAAAATCCGAACACTCAAAAACCCCACACATATATATATAAATTCACATAGTTAGGAAATAGCAGTAAAAATACAAGAACAAAGCATTGAAGTCACAACAAAATTCCCCGGACTATAACCACTTGTAATATAAATATGATTTACCTCAGAAAACTGCTGACATCCCTAAAGCATACACAAACATAAACAATTATATTGTATATCCAGCAACTGTTGGGCAAGAAAAACACTAATCTCAATTAAACATGTTGAAGAGAAACAATTGATTATGCATGTTAACTGTGTAAACCCAAGTAGTTCCTCAAGCTTTACCCTAAGAAAATACATATATATTGACATATACAAAAGTTTCAATGTCCCATAAAATATATGGACAAAAAACCACAATCCTAAGCCCCATACATGTATGCATCAAGCTTAGAACAAATATATATTGGAGACACAGTCAAATACATAATCCCGACAATATCTCCAGATGTTCACATTTTCCCAATATTATTAATGTTCCAAATGCAGATCTTGAGATGTTCCGGTTCAAATATCAGATCACCTAAAGCCAGATACTGATACAAAAAACTTGTACAACCAAGACAGCAGAAAAGGCCGCCCCAAATGCCAGCCTGAAATGTTAATAAAGAAAAATATTAAATGAATGTTCAAAGCCAAACATACCACAATTATGACAGTCCTTCAGATGTACTAAGTCTAAGCATTCATATATATATAAGCCCGGCAGAGTCACCAATTGTCCACAATTTCCCTGTATTTTAAATTCTTTAGGATTAACGATCTTGTGTTGTTCCAGTTAGCATTCCAAGTCCCAAACATAAGGTACCATATACCAGAAGCTTGTATAGATATTGATGCGGCCAAAACCACCAAGAGGGCTGCCCCAAACACCAATGTAGGATGTAAGAGCAAAATGGAGATTGAGCGAGTAATCAAGGCCCAACCCACCATGAATGTAGGAGTCATATGGATATACAGAACCTACGCAGGTAAAAAATCAAGAAACAGTACCTGCAAATACACATAATATCTCCCAAGTATGTCCCAAGTATGTAAAATATCCTCACAGGTTCAATGTCCTTTGATACCATTCCCCACTCAGGAATCACAGGAAAAACGCACTAGGCTAGGCATCAACCCCTATATCACTAGGTGAGTTGCAAACTGGCTCACTAATAGAACCCACAGTGTGAAAGTAGCTGACTCCAAGTCAGACTGCTGACTAGTCACGAGTGGAGTCCCACAAGGATTGGTCCTGAGTCCTCTCCTGTTTGGTATCTACTTCTCAGAAGTCCAGGCCAACACGAAGGGACTCTGGCTGACAAAGTTCACAGACAATTGCAAGATGGGAGCCATTATTAACTGCCCAAGTGATGTTGACATCCTACAAAAAGGCCTCACTGAGGCCAACACCTCGTGTCAGAACCATGGCCTTAAGCTCAATGCCAAAAAATGTGTTGTCATCCCTTTTGGGAAAAACCCAGTTCCCATGAATTACCCCATCGATGGTAGTCCATTGAACACAGAAAGAGTCATAAGAGATCTGGAAACACAGGTTGACAGCAACCACTCTTTTGATCACCACATTACCACTGTGGTCAGAAAGTCCTTCTATGTGGCACATCTCATTACTTAGGGTTTTGGATCCAGGAAAAAAGAGGTCATTGTCTCCCTCTACTCTTCCCTCATTAGGCCAATCATCGAGTACAATGCCCAATTTGGCATGTACCTCACTAGGCACCTGCAACAACTGGAGAGGCTGCAAAAATACCTCACAAAGAGGATCCTAGGCCTTAAATACTTGTCCTATATGGACAGACTAAAAAAATTCCAACTATTATCTGTCTCATACCATCTTCTTAGAGACGAGCTCTGCTTGACTTACAAAGACATGTTTGACCCAGCTCTGTTAGAAATGTTACATCTAAAGAAAACCCAATCCCTCCGAAACCACACACTCCAGAGACCTCAACCTCATTACCACAATCAACAGAACGTGCTGGAGGGACAGGTTCATAACCCAGAGATTGCCCATGCTATGGAATAGACTTCCCATACATGTCAAACAGAGCACCTCAATGGCCCTCTTCAAGACAATTATTGATGAGTGGATGGGAAAAAGAAAATTCACCTCAGGGATCACTCCAGTGGCTCTACTCAACAGAAGCACTGGGAACTAAGGTCGGGCAGCACAATGCCAGGGTAATGCTATGGGCTAGGCTTGTAAAGGCTCCAGGGCCATTAGCTTAGTACACACCTATGAACCTATGAATCTATGAGCTTACATCAATTGCACAACATATGCCTACTGTATATGTGTTTCATGGGCAACATGTGTCTAGGCAGCCTGATGCCATATCAAGACACATTACAGATCAGTTGTTTGTGGCTCATGCAGAACATTTCCTGACACAAATGCTAATTTTCTCACAACGGTGCTGCTGACCACCTCTATAATCCTGGTGTATAGCAACACAACTGTGCATACAATGAATTCCCCAGTGTTGCAATTATATCAAAATATGATACATTGGCTGTGTATATCACAGCATAAGAACATGTGCATGAGACAAGACTTATGTGACAATGTAATCAATATGAGTTTATATTGATGTGTGTCACAGAGCATGATGAAAACATACAGTCTTGCTGATAATCCCTTCTTCTAAGGCATTCTTGAGAAAATCATCAATTTCCTTTTTGAATCTATTAGTGGTGTCCAAGGTCATATACATGTAAAAACGACCATCTGATAGCTGTCTATTAGCTTCTGATAGATACATGGCCCAGTCCAGAACCGCCACAGCCCTGCCCTTATCTGCAGGGAGGACAACCAAGTCCTTCCCCTGTTTAAGATTTTAAAGTGCTTGTTGTTCCAAATTAGTAAGGTTAGATCTCTGAGGCTGAAAATCAGAGCAAAAAAAAAAAAATGAGCAATTGTAATTAATTATTTAATTGGAGTGCGATGTGTATTTAAATCAGTAAAAAACGTTTTGTGTGTTATGTTCACTGAGGAAGGCATATTGATGCCGAAACCGGTTTGACTGTTTTGCTATAGCTTGCTATAGCTTTTTGGATTTGCCACAGTAAAAGAGTTTTTGGGTTTCACTACTTGGTGCTGGCCGTTTTTGTGATTGTCTTGAATTCTGTTAGAGTGCATGTTACACAGAATGACATAATCAATGTATGCTACAACAAGATGTTCACAGGAGGGTTAGACATAGCTGTGTACTCCCATATTCTTCTAAAATTGTCACTGTAGTGATTGTTGAATGCACACACAGTTGACTAGTGAAAACAGAACCCCTACTTAACCATTTAATGAGCAGGTTCATAGGTTCATAGGTGTTTACTAGGCTAACGAGCACAAGGGCCTTTTTAAGCCTAGTCATGCATCCCAAATCTCTGACAAGTTCTGATACCCTTGATAAGTGTAAGCATGGGCCTGGGACACAAGTTGTTACACACATGCACACACACACACACACACACACACACACACACACACACAAACATACATATATATTTGCATTTATCATCACTATCCTGTCCTGTCTTCCTTTTCTGCATGCTCTTTTCAGCCTTTGAGATCCATTTACAATCTGCTGTTTTTTTAGTATTTTCCATATGGTTATATCCAGAAATTCTGTTTTGGTAGATCTGGGACTGATGTAGTTTTTCAGGAAGTCTGTGGACTGGCTTATGTGGACAATTGAAAATCTCACTATCCAAACCATGCCCCAGGATAAAAAGTAATTGGTTATCACCAGGAGCTGTTGCCACTGGTTACATTTTAGTCATCATCAGTAGTGCCAAATGGAGCTTATAACAAAAAAAAAAATACTTCAAGCTATTAAAAATAACTTATTCCCTCAGTTGTTCAGGTGTTGCTTATTAATCTAAAATTTAAAGTATTTTTTACTAGTAATAGAGAGGTTTTACTTTGAAAGAAAAAACATTATGACTATTTGCAGCTAAATTAAAGTCTGACGAACTCTACCATACAGATGAAAGCCCTCACCTATAATATGTATGCAGATGTTTGCTTTTGGAAGTTTTTAGCTCTGTTTTTACTTTAAAAATCAAAAATAAACTTTCCACAATATGACCTTGTTCTATTTCTCTCATACTGATTTGCGCCATACTGAGTCTACAGAAAACATTTTAACCTTATTCTGCCTACTTTTAATGAGATGCTCTGAAATGCAAAGTTTCAGAGGTTAAGATATTTTGCCAACATAAAGTCTGAAGAGGTACTCAGTTGCGCACATATATAAAAAAATCAAATTACTGGTAATTAACTGTCTCACCTGAAATATCGTTTGTGAATTCCCAGTTACAAATTATTTTAACTGACACAAAGGAATCTGCCTAAATGATGATTAGTCAATCCTGACCCTGTAATCTGAGATGCCAAGCTATGCCATTTGTACTTGCTAAATTCCTATTAAAGGTTCTTCTCTCTTAATACAGGTTAAAAACACGGGACCAAGTACTGTCTCAAGCAATGGCCCTGCAGCAACATTAGCAAATGCTCATGAATGCGTTGTACAGCCATGAAGCTGTCAGTACCATTTACTTTCACTTCCCTTTTGCTTCATTAGTTTAAACTTAGAAATCATTAGGCAAACGCCTATATTTAATGAACCAAGAAAAAAATGAAACAAAGATTTATATAAATATATACAAACATACAGACACAATACCTATAGGTATATACATAGGATTCAATTTGTTTCTCTGAGCTGCAGATTAACAAACTGTAAGTCAATAAAATGAACCAGGCAAAACTCCAGGATGACACAGTGGTGCAGTGGTTAGCATTGTCGCCTCACAGCAAGAGGTTCTCCAGTTCGATTCTCGGCTGGGTGCCTTCTGTGTGGAGTCTGCATGTCTTCTATGTGTTTCTGTGGGTTTCCTCCCACATTCCAAAGACATGTGTCTGGAGGGTTTCTCCCTGGGCCTGAGCTGAAAATTGTCTCGTTCCAAGTCAAACTTTCCTGGTTAACAAATACATTAAACAAAAATAATTCCAAGGAACATGCTAACAGGCTTGGCCCTCTTGTAGGACCCATGTTAATGCTCATTTTCTTAGTGCTTCAGTCGAGAAAATGAGCAGTAATAGATTTACTGCCCCCCCCCCCCCAAACACACACAGACACACACATAAAAGGATCCAGGTTAGCTCTCATTTTCCAAGATCACTGAATAGATTTCAATGTTTTTTATTTCAATGAGTTGAGGTTTGATGAACCAGCAACTAAAGAAACATAAACCCTATATGACTGCATTGTCTTTCACTGCAATGCATTCCACTAGAGAACAACTCATAAAATATATAGATATATATCAAACCTATCTTGGCAAAAATCAAAACTGAGTCATTAATACAAGCACCACAGCACAATTATGTTATTTATTGTAATGGGGAATACTTTATAGTTGTTGACATTAGTAGAGTCTGGTGAGAAGATGATGGTAATAGCAGTGTCCCACATGCAGGTGTATAATTGTCTCTAGAATGTCAACCAACTGAACAAATACACCAATTAACTGCAATGAGAACAGAACCCCTACCAAACTAAATACACTGACAAAAGAACTCAATATTTAATGCAAGCACCACAGCATATGTCAGACATGGAGAGTGTTGGACAACACTTTACAAGTGATGACATCTGCAGTGTCTTGTGAGAAGAGGATGGTAAAAGCATTGTCCCACATGCAGGTGTAAAATGGTCTCCTGAATGTCAACCAACTGAACAAACATACACACACACACACACACACACACACACACACACACACACACACACACACACACACACACACACACACCAGTTGACTGCAGTGAGAAGTAAACTCCTGCCCAAGTACACTGACTATGTAATTCAGTATTTAATACAAGTGTTATATCAAAAGTTTGAGTTGAAGAGTGCTGGACAACACTTTACACGTGATGATTTCAGCAGTATCTGCTGAGAAGCAGATGATAATAGCAGTGTTCCACAAGCAGGTATAAAATGGTCTCTTCAATGTCATGCAACTGAATACACACACACACACACACACACACACACACACACACACACACACACACACACACACACACACACACTCACACACACACACACACACACACATTGAATACAATGATATTAGAACCCCTACCTAGCTAAGTACACAGACTAGAGAACTCCGTACTTAAATCATTGCGGCCAAGTATGCCTCCAGGCATTTCTACAATTACCTCCTACTGACACCTCTAAGTGACAAATGTTGTTTGCTCATATTTACATTAATGATTCTAAAACTATACTACATATAAGATATTAGAAGATTTCATCTTAAAGCATATGTGATGGCAAACACAATTGTATTGATATTTGACCTCAGTCTAATACAGTTAAAGAGATATTGGATATTATTAGTATACTGTTAATTTTTATTGTAATATTTTTCCCATTTTTCTAAATATCTCAACATTCAGGTAACCCAGACAGAACTGCATAGCCTCATATGAAAGCTCACAACTGTTTGAAGAAAATCCTGTTGGCAGTATATGTTTTGACTGAATGGTTACTGAGATATCATAAGCTGTTTATTCAACATTAGAAAATTAATGTTTACTGCCTTTATTTTAGCTTACAAAATTGAGTTTAAGGCATCAAGCTAAATAAATGTCAATAATCTGATGATTAATTTATCCTGAATAGTTTGCCATTTACAGCTTTCTAGTAACAATTGTGGTTCTAAAGTTATAAATATTTGTTTGAACTTTAAGGTGAGATCTTCATTATTGTAATGGCTCAAACCACATCCACTATGAGTTAAAAGTACACACTCAAAGGAGCTTTATTGGAAGGAAATAGTTAATGCCAGCGCCATGGTGCAGGTCTGATTTTGCAATGCTGCAGGACAATTTATAGTGGATGACATCGACATTGGATATTTGAGAGAAGATGCTGTGGGTGCAAGTAGGGGGAAGAACAAAGGGAAAGCAATTTGAGAATGTGCAGGAGGGAGGTAGGGAAAAGCCATAGCTATTCACTTCTTGAACAGTGTAAAATAAAAATATGTACAGAGTATTAGCTGAATTTGGACTGTCACCTCAACAAAGAGGAGTGAAGAGAATGCAATCATGATGTATAGCCAAATGGACCAAATCAAGTGTGTCAAGAAAACATGTGTGCAAAGTGAAGAGCTATGTATGGGATAATGTATTATTTATTTATTTTTTTTTTGTGGGACAGGTGCCCAGTTTTTTTGTTACTTCAGTAAGAGATTAATGTTGGGTAATGGATGTAGATATTTCTTGGTCAGGTGAGTAGGATAGGTGAGTAAGCAGTTCTAAACAAACAGGACAAGCAAGACACAACCCAGGGCCAGTAAGGGACATGACAGGTTGGGGGACATCATGATTGTGGTTAGGGATGGGACAACAGATGCCCATGCCCATCAAATATGGTGACAGTGAGAATCTACTCCTCATCCACAAGACTGTAATCACTGTCTCCTTAGTCCACTGGCTGTGAAAGTCTTTGGCATATTTTCCTACTGACCATACTAATGAGCATCCTCTCCATCTGGCATAAGCATGCACCAATCGTACTGTGCACAACCCTATACACCAAGCCTGGCAGATCCTGGTGGGTAATAAAATGCCCAACTCCACCAGTACTTCCAGTTGGTAGCATAGCACTAGCTCCCAGAGTAGTGCTACTTGACATGGAGGGCCCAGGTAATGCAGGGGCAGTGGGGCAGTAATGCAAGGTTAGGTCCCAGATGTTCTAGGTGTCATTGCAGGACCCAGTGTAGTGGGTCAGGCTGAGACACAGGGGTTGGCCTATCTCCATGTGATGTAAAGCATTTTGTAATTTGTCAGAGATGAATGACATGGAAATGTTTTTACTACACAGAGAAAAATAAAAACAGAGAGATAAGGGTTGGGGTAAAAAAAGAGAGATAATTAGTACCATCATATGTGACATACAACATCATCCTGAATATAGAGTATTTATCTCTACTTTTACATTTAAATATACTTCTTAAGAACTACAAACTATAACTAATGATTGCTCAAAGTAATCGGTACAATGTGCATATATTGCCTGTATGCTGGGTTAAATTATACAGATTAAGTTAACAGCAGAGCACTTTTGCTACTTCTGTTGAAAATATTATACAATAATTTAAAGGACTTTACTATAGATTTGTTACTTGTGGTATTAGAACCCACAGCAGATAACTACAGTACTAGACTTGACTACTACAGTTGGCTTGTGCTACAGACTGAACCATGCATGCTTGCTTTTACAGTTTGGATATGCATGCTTAATTTGCTACTACTGTATGGAGCAGCAGTGGTTTAGCAAAAATAATAGTTATGTCATGCTGCATACATACCTCTTGATTTTCTTAGTCTCTCTAGATGCTCAGCATTGCCTCCCTATTAAGCATTATCTCTTGCTTGACTGTGGAATAAAAAGAAGAGAACAAGAGAAGAGCATTAAGAATACCAGTCTTGAATATATGCATCTGTCTATCTAAATTTAATTCTCTTCATCTGTATGCTTGCACAACTGTGGGAGGTCAGCAGTCCTAATCTTATCATGCACTAGTTTATTGTATCCTGCTTGGACCAGTTGAGGTAATTATTGTGGTGCCTACACTGTTCTATAGTGCGTGGAATGCCAGTTGCTCTGGATTAGACTTGGCCAGACTATTCCATGATCTAGACATGTACTGGGAACAGGTATAGTCCCCCTGAAAGAGCTTAGTAGATCCAACCTTCCAAATATATTGGGTGGATACATTTTATGATCTGACCCATTTTGTGTGGCTTTGCACATTGATAAAATACATTTAAAAAATGTAGAATTCAAAACTATGCATTAGAGACAAAACATATTCTTCAGTGCAGGTGACTTTTTGTTCTTGCGGCAGAAGAAGTGCTTGTTGGACATGCACCTGCTGTAGGCAGTTATTTCTAAGTTTATATGCTGTTTAATGTTAATTTTTAATATAAAGTAAACTGGCACAAGGAATACAACTTTGTTTTTTGCTGGACTAAAACCAGGCTCTACTGTATTGTAGTCCTACACTTACACCTGCTACCATAAGAACAGGTAAAAAGCACCTCTATATTTTCATATTCATTATTAAGCATGTATGTTAACCACTGTGCAATGTCACAGAGCAATTTTGGTCAGTGGAAAACCATAGAGGATGCAATGTATCAATTTTAAAATTGTCTACTGTCTGTTTCTTGTCTGCAGGTGTTCTAGACCTGTAGATGTCGGGGTAGGTTGCCAATTGCAATGCACCACCATTTAGCAGGTTTACTTGATAGAAAACGAAATATGCAACAATGTAACCTTTTTGAAATTGGGAATGTCTCCATCCTATCTCCAGGTGTTCTGTCTGCTTAATGTGTGGGCCATTAATCCAGGTTTGCATGAAGTTAAGCAAAGCACAAATGTGACAAATAAAGCTCACCTTGTTTTATACTTGTGAGCAGTGTTCATTATGTTTCATCCTCAAAAAGACAAATGTGGGAGTTGAACCATGCTATACAGATAGTATATACTAAGTGTATCACCGTGTTTAGCAAATGTGCTAAACACAAACATACACACAGAAACACAGACACACAGACACACACACACACACACACACACACACACACACACACACACACACACACACACACACACACACACACACACACACACACAATCATTCACAGTTGCAATACATTAGCAACAAATACTGAGGGAGTTCTGCACTATGTCTACACCTGATACACGGAGCGAAGAATTTGTGATTCAGCAATTCTAACGGGTTCTCATCTCATTTTCCATCTTTGTCACAGGCCTGAATCTACACTATAAAAAGATAACCATGTAGCTACGGAACCTGAAGGTGAGGATATGATTAATGGTGCAGTTTATGTATTGTTTATCACAGAAGTACATTACATGACATTTATTCTATTTATCTAATATGTTTGCCCTAAGCTGAGCAACGTGCAAATAGCAGTATTAAAAAAAATCAAATAAACAACATTATAAAATAAATGTTAGTACACATTAAAAATTTATATACAAGTATGGATTTGAACTGTCACACCAATAATGAATCTACAAAACACAATAATGGTGTCTTATCCCTCTTTGCCACAGAAACAGTTTTGCAGCAGGAATGAAAATAATTGTGCATACTAGCAAGTCCAAAATTATCCACAGAATTAACAAGACATATATTACTTGTACGTGTATTAATTTCAGATGTAGTGCAATGAGTTATCACACAATCATTTATTACTATTACTTGCAGCAATGCATCTCTGTCTTACCTTTATATGGTGTTAATTTTTCTCTTATCTGAACAGTAATCTGAGACATGCAGTCTATAAGGCATTTTGTATAACTGTCCTTAAAATGTATATGAATATTAAATGGCAATGATATACAGTTTTCAACAAAGGCAGAATGGGTATTATTGAACAGAAATTGAGAAATGATAGTTACTTACTTACATTTAAAACCTTTATACAATTACTTCTACACTCTGTAAGTGTAACCTGGCTGGCATACCCACTGGAGGTAAGGGAGTCTGATTTGCTGTTGTGGTTTGCTTCTGTCTACCAGTAATCATTCACATTTGCAATCTATTAGTAGCAAACACTGAGGGAGAGTCTGCACTACTTTTACGCCTGCTACACAGAGCCAAGAATTTTGGGATTCGGTGATTCTAATGAGTTCACAGCTCATTTGCATCTTTATCACAGGCCTGAATCTGCCTATAAAATGGTAACTGTGTAGCTAGGGAACCTGAAGGTGAGGAGAGCTGTGTATGTGGATAATACAGAAGAAGATTGCTATTACTTTGGATTTACCTGCACAGATTACTGATCTTGATAAATTGTGATTAACTTTTCCAGTTATATACTGGATTTGCTCATACGTAACTAGAAACATGTATATATATATATATATATATATATATATATATATATATATATATATATATATACATACATACATGCACGCACACACATTAGCACATGCAAATGTTATCTGTATGCACTTCTTAGAAAGTTAACTGATGGCACAAGCATTTTTGTCAGGGCATTTGACTTTCTCAGATACATAGCCTTACTAACCTTCATCACAAGTGTTACTTCTACAACTGTTTATCTTTGCATTCTTCTATGTTATTTCAGTGAACTGTATATGTCCTATATTGTTAATGACACAGAGGTGTTAGCCTTCTAGGATGGTTCATACTTACCTCTAGGGGAGTGCTGGACAGAGGTAGAGGTGTCTAAAAGTTACATATAAAATGACTGTTCTGTGGTAAATGTATCCACATGTTTTTGAGACAGTCTGAAAACACTTATAACAATTGACTGATGTGTCATTCCTTGTTTGGTACAAAATGCAATTTGCCTTTTATTTTTGGGGTGGGGGAGTCAAGTTCCATTTCTCTGTGGACACAACCAAAGAAACATTTTACAGAGGTTTGCTTTGCTATTGTTACTCCTTGTTTTGGATCAAACTTTGGTTTATGTGTGACTGTGATACGTTACAACCACATAACCCTTTTTTTATATTTAACTAATTGGAGTTTATTATTTCTCCAGTGGATAATATTAAAAAGCTAATAATATGTGTTAGTCCTAAGCAGGACTTTTATTTATATGATATTTATGTGTAGTATCCTTCTTTAGTTTTTTATGTCATGTAGGACTATGACACCCAAGGATCCCAATCCCTGCAAAGCCCCCCTTCTGTGACTCTGAGAACAATGTGATTGTACAAGCCTTTTGTCAACATGGTGCCTTTCTGCTTGAGAGAGGACATGGAGATATGTCTGGAAGAATGCAAATTTGGAAATACATAGTGAACAAAGTCATTGCTTTTGGGGAGAACAGCAGTACATATGATCAGGTCTATCATAAGACCAGTGATGCGATTTTATCGGCCCAGAGGAAAGCACCTGCAGTGGCGCATGTACAGCTGGTTACTAGAGGAATGCTGCTACAGAAGTATCACTGACACCAAATGAAGAGTTCCTATCCACTATCAGGAATCCAGAAAGCTTGGGGAAAGTGCAAAACAGTATGTGATTGATGTTGGTGCTGCTGTTTCAGGCAGGATAGGTATGTCCCCGGTGGAGCTTACAGGTAGGCTTACATATGTCAATTTTTAATGAGTTCTTGTATAGTAAAATACTGAAAGCAGTAGTTAATTTATTTTTTTTTTTTGTGGAGGACCTTTTTATAGTCTGATAAACACATTCTGGTTCAATACACATTGACTTGCGGTGGATGTGTCATCCAACTTTCAATTAAATGTATTGTTAATGGACATATAAAGGCAAAACAGTTTTTTTGCCTGTTATTGTTATTCTGATGATGGTGTATTTGCATTCTTATCAAGCATGGAGTCATCTGCACATGATAAGCCAAACATTTGTATTTCAGTAATGATGAGAATTTGACAGAAATATGCATATTTCTGTATCACCTGTGATAGTGGAACTAGTGTTAGTTTGTTAACACATATTAAATGATAGTAGTGTAGGTATTTTTTTCCTGTGTTTGCTGCTTATTATCACAGGTGATCCTGACAGTGGAAGTGTCAGACTCTTCCAACCTGATGTCAGAGTATCGGCAGACTCTGACAATGATGGTGGGCAAACACAAGCACAGTTGTGGGGGTGCATTGGTTGAATCTGACAGTGAGGTTGATATTCAGCCATCCGCTGTAATTCCATTGGACACAGCCACTAGGCCTATGCAAAACCATTCCAGTGACACCCTCTGATATTGGACAGATTGAGGGTGAAACACTTGATCAGGGTAGTGTGGTTACTATGGCTTCAGTCCTTGTTGACTGTGGCCATAGCCAATGTGTGGGAAAGATGCTACACAGGATGGTGGTTAAGAGTGCTCATAGAAGGTCTGCTGTTCACTCTCTAACTGATCCTGGTGTGTCTTTCCCTGCCAGTCAATGTATGTTTAGGACTGTCATGGAGGTGCAGGCATGTTCCAATAGGGCCTCCAAGAAAATGTTTAGGGTTGCAGATGTAGCACAGGCTGACATGTATGACTGCCTCCACTATGTCACCAATTCAATGGATTTTATGAATGACATGTTGGAATGGGCAGTGCTTGTGGTGGAGCGTCTACTGGGAGGAGGATTGCATGCACATGGACATAAGTCAGCCACATCATCTGATGTTAGCCAATCTGGATGTCCGATCATGCTCCTGTACTGGCACTACTTCCACTGCTCTATTAGAGGTTGAGGTGTCCAGACCGAGATGTGGCAGGCCATGGGGGTCATGGTCCTGAGTGTACATTTTAGGAGAGCTTTCCAGTAGACATCAGTCATGTGCAGGTAGCAGCAGTGCATATGACCATGGGCATGGATGTACCAGTGTAACAGAGCTAATTCTTGAGGTTGGGGACAATGATGATGAACTGTCACCTCTACCATGCATGGCTCACACCTGTCCAACATAATAGGATGTAGAGCTAGCTTAGAGCTTGGATCCATTCTTGCAATCACATGTTAATTTCACCTGGACTCACTTACATGGGCTGGTTGTGGGGCTTACAGCTGATTCTGTCTCAGTGGTCATTTTATACTTTATCCAAATGTCTTCCTGTTTCTCTTTCTTACTCAGACACAGTCACTTCCTTTTGTGTCAGACTAGGTCTCCTACCCCCCCCCCCACACACACACACACACACACAAAACACCCTATGCAAATGATGATAACTGGCAATATCCTTGTTTTCTATCTTTTCAATTCAGGAATACATAAGTCTTTTGTCTGATGCTCAGGGTCATAAATAAAAGTGTGACAAAGGCCCAATAATGTGGAGAGGTTTTAAAAGTTGTGGTCCTACAAACTTAGTTGATAGAATAACAGGTTTTGCATTAGTATTTTTATGCTTTTTTTCCTGAGGAATATGAAGTCTGAAACTGAAATGTGTGTCATTATCTTCTAACTTCATTTTTAATGATTAACCACTATAAAAGTATGAGGCCAAACTGTTGACATTCAGTGAAAATCTATACATTTCAGATTTATTAATTTGTGAAGCTTTGATATTCGAGGCCTGTAAGTGGATAGAAGACACATATTCACATAAGTCAGTGCTGTCATACATTGATGTAATTGCTATAAAAATCACCCAGCTTATACTAACATTACCAAGTGACAGTATTTAAGGATATGCCATTCCTTTGTATTCTTAGATATCTATTTTTCATTTCCAGGTTCAACACTTATCTCGGAAATCTGGCAAGAGTTTTAGTTTAGGGTTGAGTCTGTCTGATGTTAAGAGTGCACAGCCATTACATGGGTAAGTAAAGGTTGTGAGCATTGCCTGGCATCCATGTTACTGTATATATGTGTGTAGGATGAAAGTATTAGCTTGTTAGGTGGTGAGTGTGTGTGCTATTCATTGCCTCTTCACCAGTGTCAGGGCATATTGTGCATACCTACATCTGCCTACACCTACAGCAGCTGCTAGTTCCCCCTCTGACTCCTCACCTGCATGTGGCTGTGGTGACCATGCCAGTGGGGGATGTGTGCCCCTTTGCCTTGCAGTTCCTGCTGAAGCTGTTTTCTCAGGTTAATTCTGTGAAGTATGGCACAGATGGTGAATATTTCAGCACATGTACAGAGATTGTACTGTAGGGCTCCCCCAGATGTATCTATGCACTGGAACCATGACCTCCGCACCCTAAACACATGCTTTATGTTATTTCTTGTTTGAGCATGTGACTCATTATAGTATTCTTCTGTGGGTGTGTGTGCATTTCTTTTGAGCATCATCAGCCACTGTTCCAGTGCTTAATTTGCATCCCCCAGTAAATGACGTTGTGGGATATCCCCCCAGTAAACATGTCATACAATTCATAGGTTCATAATTATGTATTAGACTAATGGCCCTGGGGCCTTTACAAGCCTAGCCAAAGGATTACCCTGGCATAGTGCCACCTGACATAGTTACCAGTGCCTCTGGAGTGATCCCCGGGATGAATTTTCTGTTTCCCATCCACTCATCAAGATTTCTCTTGAAGATAGTCAGCGAGGTGCTCTGCTTGATATGTATGGGAAGTCTGTTCCACAGCATGGGCAGTCTCTGGGTTATGAACCTGTCCCTCCAGCATGTTCTGCTAATTGTGGTAATGAGGTTGAGGACTCTGGAGCATGTGGTGTGGAGGGGTTGGAATTTCATTAGATGTGGCATTTTTAACAGGGTTGGGTCAGATATAGCTTTGTAAGTCAAGCAGAGATCACCTCTAAGTAGGCAATATGAGAAAGAGAATAGTTGGAGTTTTTTTGAGTCTGTCCATATAGGACAAGTGTTTAAGGCCTAGGGTCCTCTTTTTGAGGTACTTTTGTGGCCTCTCCAGTTGTTGCAGGTGTCTAGTGAGGTACATGCAAAATGGGGCATTGTACTCGATGTTTGGCTTAATGAGGGAAGAGTAGAGGGAGACAAAGACCTCTTTCTTCCTGGATGCAAAACCCTTAGTAATGAGATGTTGAGAGTTGAGAGTTTTGCAAGGTATATGAGTCATGGTAACTGTCTGGGAGGCCAGTGCACACATTCATGATGATTCCTTTAGCATTACACACAACCTGGCAGTTAATGGAGTGATAGCATTTTTATTTATGTACACCCTTCCCTGTTCTCCAGGTGGTGCTTTGATTTCTACATGTATACAGTCTATGGCACCCATGACTTCATGGAAGTGTGCTATTGGGTAAAACTCTTGCATAGTTCCAGCTCTGATCTCAGGTATACAGGGACAATCTATATGTTCACTGTCATGTTGTAGCATAGCATTCAGGAAATGATGGAGGATCCTGGATGCAGATGCCAGTGACACCCCCAGCATGTCCCGTGTTGGTCTCCGGAAGGTTTCTGTAGCTAAACTTCTAAGTGCTGGACATACCTTATTCTCCACTGAGATTGGTTCCCCTTAGTTTGCCTTTGCTTTCAGTTAAGAATGACAGAGATTGAAGAGTTCCTGTAGAGTATGTCTATCCACCGTGTAGCTTTCTACAATTTCCCCATCATGCAGATTGGGAGAAGTTAAATGGGCTCTAAACACTCTTCTCCTTCTTGTCCACGGTCTGTTAGCAACAGCAGCAGCAGCATAAACATGGACCTCCTGAACATCTCAGTAGTCATAAATAAGAGCAACAGCAGCCCCTAACATTATTTTCATGTAGACTAGCTTCCATGGATATATTCAGTAGGTTTTGGAATTCACAGGGGAAGCCAGCTCTGAGTCTACATGGTTGCTTTCTACCTTGTTAAATAGCACATCCACCTTAGAGAGGTTGATTAGTATACAGTTCAGCTACTTATACTCTAATTAGCATGCTGCAATGATTGCTGCATTTTTGCAGCTCTTTGTGGTGTGTAGAGCTGCATACTGAATAAAAAATGCACACACTGTTTTAGAGGACAATGTAGGCTTTATTGAATCTGTACCAGTGTCCTTTCTGTAGTTTATTTGTAGTATCCCTTGTGATCAGTTACAGTCTGACTCTTGTTGTCTTTTTTTTTTTTCTTTGTCAATAATTATTTTTAAGGCACAATGTTAGGAGTTACCAATGTCTAGTGTTTCTCCTGGACTATGTATTTTTTATGTGCCACTAAGGCACAATGTTAAGAGTTGACCCTAGTGTCTTTTGTGTCATCTCTCTGACAATGTTGCAGGATTTGCTCATCAATCTTAGAGAATGTGCAGGTATGACAGACATCACCTCACTCCACTCCCATACAAAACACATTCACATATTAATTATACACACACACACACACACACACACACACACACACACACACACACACACACACAGACACACACACAACGAACCTAACTCTCACTAATCTGTCTACTGAGACCTCCTGGGCAGACACACAGTCACATATACATTCAAACATGCAGGCACTCACATAAAAGTGTGCATTCCCTTTCCGAACCCTACCTATTTGCTGACCACCTTGGCACTTTTCTCTACTGCAATTGATGAACACAAGCTTTTGGCTCTGTTCATTAACATGTGCAGTCATGAGTGGTTGTGTAAATTTCTGTAGCTGAGTGATTTGCAGTGAAGAGCACATGACTAATTAGCATAGGCCTTCCCCAAGAATGCCCAGTTAGCATTTATTATGACTGGTAAGAAAAAAAAAACAAATAGTGGTGTTGCATATCCTCATGCTAAAGCCCAAATGCAGGACTGCCTCTAAATTGCAAAAAATTACTATAGGGTGTACACCTACATCTCAATTACTGCTTGTGGTAACCCTTTTTAATTCCCCACTTCGTATTTTCTCTCTTCTTGTTGATTTATCTGACTTTGTGAAACAAATAACTTCCTGGTAAAGATTTGTTTTTTCCTAAAAAAAAAGAAAAAAAATGTGTATTTTAGTTACTCCATGCTGCAAAAATGATAATCAAGTGCAGTATTGCTCTTTAATCAAGTGCATTATCATTCTTTTTCAGTTGTGCCTATTTTTTCCTCCTTGACTGTTAGCTTCCCAACACCTTTTTTCTCATGTCCTTAAAGAATATATATGAAGGAAAACAATGTTTGTCATTTTTTTTCTGAATTCTTTTCTCAAGGATGTAGTTCTAGATTTTTTTTTCAAACATAGTTTATTACCTTTGGAGTTCATAATGCCTTGTATTGATGTGGCAAATGTCATCAAGTTATAGATTTTTTGATTGCTTGAAAGTTTTATATCAAGAATTGTCTCTTGTGTTTTTTTTTTTTTTTTTTTTTTTTTTTTTGCTGCTTTTTAATCTGTTGATTGCAATACATTGTTTCAGTGTAGTACAGAACTATGGATTTAATACATTTAACCTCAGGATAAGTTCTTCTGTTGAAGGTGTACTAATACACTTGAATAAGAATGAATTCAGAAAATCATTTACTTTTAAAGTAGTGACATATGATACTTCAGTGAGTTAAAATAAAATAAATATTACAGGATATTGAATTATGGCATTTTTTCTATAGCACACATACCTTATTAATCCGGTACACTGTAGGTGTACCTTAATTGAGTAATGCTGAAGTAGTAAAAAGAAAGCAAAAGTATTGCATTATTAACAAGTATTGTGACATGAAATCATTACCTTACATAATCAGATATTTATTCAGTGTCTCATCACACATTCTACATGTCTGTATGTTCAGTTTCTGAGTAGGTGGAAGCCTTTCACTATGGCAGGGCAGGGTACAAAGTATTAGCGACACAATTATCATCTATCAATGGGGTGCAAAGGCAGCACTGGCAGTCCTACAAGAAGCTGTGAGTGATATTGTGGCATTGAAATAATGCATTCAAACATTCACAACGCTCAGCATATTAAAAGAGTAACTTTAGCCAGCAATTTGCTAGATTCAGAGTAGAAGACTTCTTTTTTTGGTCTTCAGATTTGGGACTGTAGCCTGGGAACTGCCCAGGGCAACAGATTATCTAGCTGCAATTTGACTTTTTTATTTTATGGAAGAACAGCTTTTGATAAATATGTACCCATTTAAGTAATTTCAGTTTGGTATTCATCAGTGGAGAACTTGCTTTTAATTATAAAAGCTCTACTACAAGAGAATGATTTATTTTTTTCAGTTTTAGGCTAAACTGCAATGTTTTAAAATAATTTATCTCAGCAGCCATCTGTCGTTTTTGTCATAGCATGCATTTTGGGCTTATAAACTCTTCTTCAAATTACTTTGAGAAAATGTGTTTCCTTTAAGCATACTCAAACTGGTTAGACACTATTCAGGTTTGTGCTGCACTTATATCCCCCATGCTATATGAAAGGTCAAATGGTGACATCATTTCTTCCTGTCCTTAACTCAAGGGGTGAAGCATCTCTAGATCTGACATGATTCTTATAGGCTTCCATTAGTACAAGTGGCAAATTAATATCCCCATTTTTTCCCGGGGAACTGAGGAGCTGCTATTCTTTTAGCATGTGGAGATTGGTATATCAAATATAGCAACTGACTATAGAATTCTGAGTGCTAGGACACAAGTACCTTTTTATTACCCTATTACTTTCCATGCCATTTCTCTTTCCTCTTAATTACAAAATGTGGGCCATTGTCAGGTTTGTCTATCAAAGACAATCACTAACAGCTTAGTAAATGACTGACAAAAATAAAATAGTTATTTGTCTAACATTATTAGAAGCAGGATAAGTTAAATGCTACCTCTTTCTCAACCATTTTCTTAACCCTTTTAATGCTCTAAGCCTCTACTCACCAAATGGATGTCATACTCTTCCTGATATAACTCCATCTGACAATACTGCTTTTTGTGCCTCAGAAATTCTCATATACATTTTGTCCAATCTTTTACATCATAAACAGATTATAGCTGCAAATCATTCTAATAGATATAGTAATATCTGCCGGCTATTAAATATTCAGTTTTCTTGTTTTTAGATGCAAGATTACTTTCACTTTTCTCATCATGACTTTACTTAATAAGTACTTTATATTGTGTGGTCATTGTTGTTCCACTGTATACTATTTGTTGGTACTTTATATTTTTCTATGAGTTTTAATTTTGTTTTATTTTTTTTCTAAATTTTGTAGTATCTTCACTGTACTGTAGTCTTGTATTGGACCAGCATGGTTAACAAATGCAATAAACAAATACATTGGTAAGTATTTAACTTATTCAGCAAACTTATATGTGATTATTACATTTTGATCACATTTAGAAGACCATCCCAAACAATTTCAATGGCAGACTACCGCATTATGATGTTTTTTATAAGGGAGTAACCTGCGTTTATGAGAAAAAGTCTATAATTTGCAAAATTTCATACTAGTTTGCACATTGCATATAAGAACATTGTGCTAACAAGACCGATAACTAACGACATACAGTGCTTTTTAGATTTTTATATTCTTCCACAGGCTCCAGTTGAGGTCTAATTTTCCTGTTATAGCAGAATTCCTCCTGTACCACAAAGGGATTATCAGTTGGAAGCAATCAAAGAGAGCTAACACCATTCTTTAACAAGATGCCTTATTTTAATACAAATTTGCCCCAGTTACGTAGAGCTATTAGAAATGCTATTTGCAATACAATCCTAAACAAAGTAAATAAAAAAAATATTTATGTTTGGAAAAAAAAACAACATGCTTCTTTGTGTGGAGTTTCTAAAGTCTTGGGTTTCACATTTAAATAAACCACAGCAGAGATGGGATGAAATAACTGTCCACAGAATGAAAATAGCAGACTGCCTTCACTTCCTTGTTATTTGACAAATTTAAAAAAAAATGAAAAATAAAAGACAAAAATAAAGAAAAAAATCATTTTTTAGTTTCTATTTGCTTTTTTTCTGTTTTTTTCTCAAATAACAAGGAAGCGGAGGCAGTCTGCTATTTTCATGCTAGAGTTACCTATTTCCTCATGGGTCTGTTGTGATTTATTTACTTGTTTGTCTTGGAATCACTGTTGATGTAGACAGGGTTTTTAGATGTGAGATGGATTTACCAGAGCCATTGGTGATCTTTGTAATTAAGTTTCTTATTTATGTTAATGTGTCCAGGAGAAATATCAGCTAAATCACTCCCAGCTGTTGTATTCTATGTTATCTTGAGTGACAACTGGCATTTTTTACAGTACTTGTTTAAACTATGATCATGTCCATGCTCATGTGCTGGGAATACCACTCCATTTTAACAAGAGATAAGAAGGACTAAAGGAAAAAAAGGAAGACAACAAAGCTGTTAGCCTTCTAGTTTTTAGTTATATTTTCTTTAGAATATATTATTAATGCATACATTTTATAGTTTAAACTTCATTAATCTTTTCTAGCACTAGAAGATAATTCATAGAGATACAGCATACTTTGCATTCCGCAGAATTAATTGTCCCAGTCCCCTTCAATAAACACATTATACTAAATAACATCTGATGACCTTCATTAGACTTCCATAAACATAACTTTGTTATCCAATAGTTATTAATTACAACTGGAACATAGTATAGCTGATTTTAATCACAGCATAAAACATCCATGTAATGCTAATCAGGACAGACTGACCTTGCTCATTCTGACCTAGTAAGCAGCATCCATACCTCCACTCACTTACTTATGAAGCAGAGTCCCACCACTCACTTTTTTTAACATTTATTTAATTACACATCCAACCAAATAAGCAGTGTCCCTACCTCTGCTCACTTATTTTCTTTATCAAGCAGCCTCCAACTGCTCACTGTCCTTTCTAAACTCATTGAAATGAACATCCAACATCAGAGGGGCAAAAGAAGAGGGCAAGCCTGCCCCTCTTCTCCGGCCTACTCAAACTGATAAAATACCATTCCACCAAAAAGGGAGGGAGAGCTGGTAGGAAGTTCATGCCAAAATGTAATATTATATAAAACTCCTTAATCCCTTCCCTACCCTTACCTCATTTCCTCCTGATCATCCTCCTTTCCCATTTAACCCTTTCTTCCTCTCCTGCATTCTTAATTACCATTAATTGTCTAACCCCCTTCTGAAGATGTCCCAGGACAAATTGGTTTGTTACCAAACCTCATTTGTCCCAATCCCCTTCAATAAACATGTCACATTGAATGGCATTTGATGCCCTTTATTAGAATTCCATAAACATAACTTTGTTAACCAATATTTATTAATTACAACTAAAACATGGTATGGCTGATTATAATCACAGCATAAAACATCCATGTAATGCTAATCAGGACAGAGTGACCTTGCTCATCCTGACAAAGTAAGCTGCGTCCATACCTCCACTCGCTTACTTTACTTATGATGCGACCTCCCACCACTCACTTCATTTACCATTTATCGAATTACATATCCAACCAAATAAGCAGGCTCCTTACGTCTGCTCACTTATTTTACTTATGAAGCAACATCCCATCACTGACTTCATTCACCACTGGATTATCCAACCAAAATCCAACATCAAGGGGGCAACAGAAGAGGGCAAGCCTGTCCCTCTTCTCTGCCCACCAGCCTAACCAGGCTGTTCCCCCTCCTTCATAGCCAGACTTCCAGCAAAATCCTCCAACATACCTAACCTTACAGAAAACAAACTGAAACCAAAACATTGTTTGGTGTACCTCACTTCTATGAGGCAAACTGTATCCCTATTGCCACTATCCCAAAGCTTTATCATATAACTACCCAAAGCAACCAGCTGCCTAACTCAATAAAATTAAAACAAATGATCCCTTGTCAATGCCAAAATAAAACCCATACCCTTATAATACCTCTGTAAATCAAACATGTCCTCACTTATCCTAACCAAACACAACTCTGAAGCATATTCCCAGAACATTACCTGCCAAATCTACCACTAAAACACCAAACCCAAAGCCATCAAAAACAATGCAAGCTCAGCTGCATGCTATCCTGCTTATCTACAGCCTCCTTTTTCTGCCAAAAGAATATGAAATGACCTACAATGTCTTTTCTTTTCACACAGATCAGTGTAATAATGCGAACACTGCACCTTCTATTAAAGGGCAAACATCCAATGGCCAACATGGCATTTCCTGACCAATGCACCACCCTGTTAATGGAATTTGATGCATGCATAAAGCCAACACATCCAGAAAAGCACAGCCCCCCAGATTGTAACTCAATGGATCTTCATTTACTAACTCCATTCTATACAACAAAAATTTGTCAGTAGCCATAATTCACTAGTCTTCACATTATCAAGCCTGCTCCAACCCTTCAAATTATATGACTCATCAGCTGAGCTACCTTATCTTGTTTCCAAGCATAAACACAATTTAACAAAATCTTGCAATGTCCTATCATATACCTAGGTTCATACATTCAAAGGTAGGTACTAGGCTATCTGCTCGAGGACATTTATAAGCCTAGCCGTAGTGTGTCAGCTTTCGCCGCCCCATTGATTAATTAACTGATCCTCTGTCAAGCAGAGCCAATGAAGTGATCCCAGGGGTGTATTTTCTGTTACCCATCCAATCGTCAAGGTTTCTGTTGAAGAGTGTTAGTGAGGGGCTCTTCCTAATGTAGTTTGGAATTTTGTTCCAAAGCATGGGATGTCTCCATGACAGGAATCTATCCCTCCAGCATGTTCTGTTTATTGTTGTGGTGAGGTTTAGTCACTAGAGCATGTGGCTCACAGTGACTTCAATTTCTTTAGGTGGAGCGTGTCCATCAATTCTGAGTTGGACATGGCTTTGTAAGTCAGGCAGAGATCACCTCTGAGTTAGCAATATGCCACTAAGTACAGCCAAAGTTTTTTCAGTTGGGCTGCATAGGAAATATGTTTGAGGCCAGTAATCCTCTTGGTGAGGTGCTTTTGTGGTCTCTCCAGCTGTTGGAAGTGTCTTGTGAGGTGCATCCCAAATAGGGCATTGTACTCTATGATGGGTCTGATGAGTGACGAGTAGAAGGGCACTATAACCTCTTTATTTATAGATGTGAACCCTTTAGTAATTAGATGGGCCACATAGAAGGATTTCCTAACTACTTTAGCAATATGATTGTCAAAAGAGAGATTAGTATCTACCTGGGTCCCCAGATCTCTTATTCTCTCTTCTGTATTAAAGGGGCTGCCACCTATGTGGTAATTCCTGGATGTTTTGTTTTTCCCAGACAGGATGACTATGCATTTTTTGGCATTTTGCTTGAGGACTTTGCATGACTTTGACACCAGGTGTCGTCTCAGTAAGGCCCTTTTGGAGGATGTCCATGTGAGCCGGAGAGTCAATTATGGCTCCCAGTTTGCAGTCATTGGCGAACTTCATTAGCCATAGTCCTTCTGTGTTTGCCTGTACTTCTGAAAAGTATATGCCTAACAGTAGGGGTCCCAGGACCGAACCATGTGAGATACCACTTGTGACTGGTTTAGAATCAGACCTGGAGCCTGCTATTCTTACCGTGTGAGTTCTGTCTGCAAGGCAGATGGCAACCCATCTCGTGACATAGGGGTTTATGTTCAGGTTGGTGAGTTTTTCTGTAGTACCCAAGTGGGGAATGGTGTTGAAAGCCTTGGCGAGGTCAAGGTAGGCTGTGTGAATAACCTTTTCCTCATCTATGGCCTTGGTGATTGTCTTAAACAAGTCAGCCAGGTTTAGTAGACATGATCTGCCCTTAACAAAGCCAAACTGGGTCAGGTCAAGTGTTTGGACGTTCCCAATTTCTTTGTTAATGAGTTTCATGATGATGAGCTCCATAGCCTTGTAGACCAGGCTAGTCAGGCTTATGAGGTGATAGTTACTAGGGTCAGTTGTGGCCCCTCCTTTGTGGAGTGGAATAACCGTTGCTGTGCGCCATTCTATGGGCACTTAGCCTGTGGAGAGGCTGAGGTTGAACAGCTTGTTTAGGTGGGGGGTTAGTTCATTCTGTAGTTCATGCAAGACACAGCCTGGAATACCATCTGGCCCCTTTGACACTGTGTGTTTGGCTTTTGAGAGGGCTGTCTTCACCTGTGCGTCAGTGATTTCCAGGATACAACACTTTCCGGTATTGTTGTGGGCCCTTTTGGGAGTGAGAGGGGGGTGAAGTTTGCACTGAATCTATCTGCCAGGATGTTGGCAATATCAGTAGTTTCAGTATATTTTGTGCTATTTTGCACTAGTTCAGTGTATATCTGCGAGTTGCTACTTAGCTAAAGAGGGCCTTGTGGTTATCTTTTGAATCCTTGGCTATTTTTCTTTCGAAGTTAGCCTTGGATGATTGTATGATGAACCTTAGTTTCTTACTGATACTGATCAAGGATGTCTTTCCTTATTGGGATTTGCTTTTTTTCTGAACTAGTTTCCTCCTTCTATTGTATAGCCTGTTTATTGCTGGGGTCCACCAGACTGGTTTCCTTCTCTTAGAGGAGGGAGTCTTGGTTTTGCTAGGGATGGCATGATCCATGCATCCTTGTAGGTGCTCATAGAGTGCATTTGTAAAGGTTTCTGCATCTTGGGCAGCATTATGCTTAAGCGTGGGGGCTGTGAAACTTACTGCCTCTGTCTTAAGTAAGGTGAAGTTTGCTTTAGAATTTTTTTTTTTACTGGAGTTTCCTTAGTTGCAGGTGGTGGTGGGGTGTGGACATCCAGAGTGATTAGTTTATGGTCTGATCTAACCAGTGACGGGTTGACCTCTGGTGTGGAACACCTGTCACCCATGTTTGTGATGACCAGGTCCAATATGTTTTCATCTCTGGTAGAGGAGTTTACCAGCTGATCCAGGGCCTTTGAGTTGAAGAATTCCAGGAAGCGTTGGCCTGGGAGTTTGTATTCAAGTAGTTTTCCCAGTTAATGGTAGGGTAATTGAAATCGCCCAATATCAGGGTGTTCAGCAGGACCTTCATGTTTCCCAGTGTCTCCAGAAAGGTGGAGTGGTGGTCCTGGGTCATGGAGGGTGATCTATAGCAGGCCACAATTTGCATTGCAGATTTGCCTGATGTTAGTTGCACATGGATGATCTCAGAGGTATCATGCTGCGCCACTAACCTGGAGGTGTATGTATTCTTGATGAATATGGATACACCCCCTCCTTTTTTGTTTCGGTCCGTGTTCTGTGGCTGAAACATGTGGTACTAATTGTAGCCCGGTAGTGCTGGGATGTTCTCTGGAGCCTTGAACCAGGTTTCAGTTATTGCACAGATGTCAATGTTCTCCATACTGAGGATTGCTTCGAGCGCATGCATTTTCAGTTTTAAACTCCTGGCGTTGAGTAGCATAACTCTCAGTTTTTTTGTTAATTGTGCTGTTTACGGAGGTGGTTTTGACTTTTGAGCCTTGCCTAAAAAAGGCACTATGGGGGCAGCAAGAGCCTTGGCCAGTATTACTTATCAAAACCTCACCTGACAAAGCCAAGGGTTCATACCACTGCCCTATTCTGCAAATGAAAATGAACCATTTCCCACAACCTCAGCAAAATAAAACAAAAAAAAAAAGTCCACTGATTAATGATACTGCCAACATATCTGCATAGTCTTGCCACGGGATCACAGAAACTCATCTACCGCACCCACAGCATGCATCCCCACCTCACATTGTTGTTATGACTTCACCACACCTGTGGACAACCCCCAAAGTCATCATAAACAATTCCCAAACCTGCTTCACTCTACCCCTCACTTACCTCATCCTCACTCATCCCCACATTACCTCTCCAACCTCACTGGCTCTAACATGTTTAATAGCCCCTAAAAATGTAGCAATACCTGCAACCTCCTCATGCACCCCTCCGGCTGCTGGAGCATCCACCTCAGCAGAATCCACCCATTAGTCAATCCATTTCTATTCAGCCATCAACGGATACCAACTTTGTGCTTCTCCATCTGCAACCTCATCACTGATATCTGCTCTGCGCTTCATCTGCAAAAGAAGAGAAAGCTGAAATTGTTTGCACCACACAATCAAAACTTCTTAATTTCTTAATGACACTAGGTACTGCCCAGGGCCTACGTTAATCATCTACAGTACACAAAAGCCTGTTCTATGAATGAAATACCACTTGAAATACCTCTTCTTTACCATTCTATGAGCTTCCTAGTTTTTTTTTTTTTTTTTTGAGCCATAGCAAGTGTTCTCTTGTCTACCCTTCCCCCCACAAGTGTCAGTGTTCCTCATCATGACCATGAAAGGAACCAATAAAGCTAAAGAAAATTTAAATCATCCTATAATTCCACCCATACAGCAGTTTACAGAGCCTTTAGTGGCATCCGCATTAAAGAAGGAAAGCTTTAACAAACATTACCCCTATAACATCTACTAACTTGTAAAACATTTCAGATGAGGATTCACATAGTAGAGTGGTGAAGCTGCAACTATCCTCACCATCTCCTTGTTCTCACAAGTATTACAAAACAACTCCCCTTCTATGGCAACTATTTAAGTACTCACTTCACTCGCTAAAGGAGTCATACTCTGCACTATGTGCCTAAGACACATGTACTCAAACCTCCCAGGAAGCAAAGTACTGCAAGATGCACATCCCACCTGTGCTATGTCCGTGTGGGTGAATGATTCCAAGCACACTAACAAATTCAACATAAGGTATACACTAAAAGTCTACCCCTCACCCCCAGAAACTGCCAGCCCTCCTATTTTGTGCAAGCCGTCCACCATCTTTAAGTGCCACTGTTAAGACTTCTCTGCTTAAACAGTGATGGAAAATGAGAACGCACTCCATTCCTATCACAGTCTCATCAATTCAATCCCTACATTCATATAGGATCTGTGACACCCCTTCCAAAATTGGGGGTGGGGATCAAAACCCATTACCTTGCATCTGCAAAGCAAATACAATGTCAGCACAATCACCTGTCACCATCTACATTCTGCTAGCTGCCCAGTCTGGGGCCTCAGCCCTAGTAACTTCCTATGATCCTGTGATTGTTGTGCCTCCATCCCACCAGTGTGAACCCCAGACTCTACATAAACAATCCCCAGCCATGCTGTACCTTGCCCCCAACACCCTTCCTCCTCACTTGCCCCTACACTACCCCATCTCCATTAAATCTGGTGCCATAATGAGTACCGAATAAAGTAAGGTATTCTGAAACCTTGATTGTTACTCCAGCAACCAAACCTCCACCTCCAGCAAACTTCATTACCTTCCAAATCCACTTCCTAAGGCCACTGAGTGTTACACATGCTGCACTCCCCCCCCATCTGAAACCTCATTACACACCACTCTACAGACCGGGACATCCACTGTAACAGCCTCCATCACCTTCCAAGCCTGCTTCCTTCCAGTCACTGGCAGATGCCTATGCTGACCTTCCCATCTGTGACCTCACTCCATGCAGCTCTAGCTGTGAAACCCCTCTGTATCAACCTCATCATCTAATGAACCACTTCCTTCAACCACCAGCTGATATGAAGTCTGCGCCAATACCATCTGTGGCTTCTTTATGTCGCACTGCAGCAGCTGAGACACCTTCCTTTGTCACATCCAAGGCTGTCATACTAACATCTCACTCTTGTAGGACTGAATATTATCCCGTTCTGAATTGCAAGGTCTTCCTCTGGAAAATGGAGACGTATGCCTAGCATAACCCTCCCCATGGCCATTAAAAATGCACAAAGCATGTGCACCTAACCGGCATTCTACATGAGTGACTCATAGCCCACAGAAACACACACTCCCAATCCTTCTTTGAAAAAAAAACACAGCCCTCAGCTAAACATGAGACAAAGGCCCAAAACTAGGGATTTTTTTTTAAAGTGCTGTTACAAACGTATTGGTCTGACAAACTTATAGATACCCAGCCCAGTGCTGTATTAGCATGAAGTTTCTGAAATGTAGGAATTCTGAACTCAACTGTCTGTCCTTATTTCTAACTGCAAGCTTTAATGGCTTACCAGGACTCTGCCTAGTAACCCCCATTGTCTGAACAGACCAAACTCTTAGGCAAAATCTAGTTATTCTGAGCATACCTCTCCTTCCTACAAATTTTGTACAAGAGAGGCATGACACTAGTGGAAAAGGAAAGGCCCAACCCCCCTCTGCAAACTAGGGAAAAAAAAACTTTAAATATTGATCCTACAAATCCATAAAGTTGATAGGATAACAACCACTGTGAAGGGAATGAAATCCCCCATTCACAGTAATGCATTGCCAGACTCAAGTCAATATCTAGCACCTGTTAAGAGGATGCAGGTTCAAACAGAAGTATCTCCCCATTTTTCCCCTTTCCCCTTTTTTCCTCTCCTTCACTCTCCCATCTTGCATCTGTGAGGTGAAAGAGGACGGTGCTCCTATGCACGGGATCAATCAAAACGTCCTCCCCACCCAACAAGTATAACATTCACTTATAAATTGCCTAATTCACAATATATAACACCAGTAATTCACCCGACACTGTAACATAGACTGAGGAGTATACCTCAGAATCCATTAAGGCAAAAAGTGGACAAGCCCACAACTAAAGAGGGCAAAGGCATAACAACGGCACTAAATTGTCGACACATTTCCAATATTACTCTTATAACTTAAGAAAGTGGCTGGAATAACAAGCTGTTTCATAGCACACGTTTCTGAAGTGTATGAAGTCAAACTCAATGCAGGTCAACAATTGGAACTCTCACCCCCATAGTGGGTAATGCCACTCCGCACGTGCATCAGAGAGAGACTGTTACTTGTGGGCACTGTCATGTCTGGGAAACCAAATTACTTTGTTGAGACATCAAGTAAATATCACATACATTAAGGGTTTCTGACCCAAATGTGAGGCACAGCCTAGAGGTTCTGTGACCATCTATACACCCTGCCATTCCCCTTAATAGTTGACCGTAGCAAATGCATTTATAATATTAGTACCCACCCCCTTTTTTAAATAAAAAAATAGTGGCAAGATATGATTCAGTCAGATAGCCCTGACTTCCAAAACCTAAAGGGGAAATACTGGAAAATAAATACAGGAGTGAACAGTAGACAGAACTAACCCTGACATTATCGCTGCAGTAGAAAATTTGCACTCAGTACAGCTAGTAAGCCTTTACTGTGCCACAAGGAAGCACAATCAGCAATAGTTACTCGGTCTTGCTGTTCAATTGTGAAATTACCCATATGACCAGCATGACTAGCTCATTGTAACGAAACAGCTCTAAGCTCATTCTAGCATGCATGTGGCCTGACAACCTATATTCCACAAATTACCATCAGCGATCCTTCCCTCTGGTCACCCTACCAACCCTTCCTATACAATGCAATTGCCATCCAACCAAGCCAATTAATCTCCCTTTCTCCACAGGACATGCATTGCCCCACTCCACATTAATTCGGTCGTCACATGCGGGTGACCCACAACCAACAAGGTTACTCCTACTGATGGGGCAAACATCACAACCAGACCAGAACCTGGACACCAAAGCACCCAGCAGGAGAGCCACATATCATCCAAGCCTGACGAGATTCAAGTGAAATCATACTTTGCCATTCAGTCCGGCCCATGTACATTGCTTACTGAAATATAATGAAACCTTGCTTATTGGAAAGATCAATCCCTCCCAGGGGAGCATTGATCCCAACCATTTACCCACTTGGCAACCATTGAACCAAGAACCACATGATCACAAGGCAGAAAACACACAAAACTGTGCACCATCCAGTATGCCTCAAAGCAGAGGTGACTGGGGAATAGGGGCTTGCCATGTTTTACCTCAACCATCAAACACCAAGACTGCAAGGAATGGGGTACACAATCGTTGTAGTGATATGTAACAAAGAGACCAAGTAGATGTTCAAGAGAAAAAAAATTGTACTTCCGCACCTCAGACCACATAAATAACTGCTCCAAGGTCAATAAATGCTCCAAACAGTTTTATTCGTCGTAAAAACAAATTGCAAGAACAGGCGTTGACCTAGGTTTCGTCCGTCTCCACAGACTTCATCAGAATACAAAAAATGTAAGTCTGAGCCACTTAAGTAGTCACAATAAACCAATTATCAACTGTCTAATTAACTAATTAATTGTCAATTGTCAATTAAAAAGAAATGCCTTTAAAATATTGCTTAATAAAATATACTTTATAAAATGTACAATTTAACTCAATTAAAAATGAGATGGAATGAATTAGTACCGACATTGTCTTATATATCTGTTTGTATTTGTTTATCTATGCGTTTTGAATCTAAATAACCCAATTATAGGTGTAATATTATAATGCTAAATTAATCTTATAATAATGTTATGTGAATGTTGTTTGCAATAATTTATGTGTTAATTACTCTATAAAATATTATATAAATAATTTATTTTAATGTATCAAAATATTTTATTTATCAAAATATGTTATCAAAAATTTTATTTCAGTTTGAACGTAAAAAGTATAAATAAATAAATGTCACTGTGCAATGAAAAACATCACCACATTCTTAATAAATACCATATAATACATATCCTAATGCATATGATAATACTAGTAATGCATATAAAATGTAATGTCAAATATTAATTAATAAACATTAAATATTAATAATTATTAAATATTAATAAATAATGTGATGGAATGTGTAAAATATATAACATATACAGTACAATGTTGACACCTGTTTGAAATTTTTTTCAAAAAAGAAAAACATAAAACCACCAGATATATTGCATGGTAAATTATTTACCATTAAGGTTGTTAAGTCTCAAAATGGGTTTGATACTACAATATTCATTCAACCCCGGTCGATTATGAACATTTAATAATATCTGCATTCTTAATTCTGATGCATCTAAATTATATTCATTAATCTTACCTTGTGGGTCATACTTAATATGGGATACACCAAAAAACTTAAATTGATGATTTTTATGTTGTGCAACGTGTCTGGCCAAAGCGTTTGTGAGTTTAATGTTCTTAATGTCCAACAAGTGTTCCTTAATTCTGTCCCTCATGTGTCTACTTGTTTTACCAACATAAAATGCATCACATTGTTGACACACAGCAATATAAATAGCATTCATGGTATAACAATTAAAGTGTTCATGTATTTTGACATTATGTTGGTTAACATTCACACTTCTACCAGTGTTAAGAACATGGGGACATGTTGAACACCTACCACATTTGTAATTGCCAATCCGTTTATTCGATTTATCTATTCTGTCAATTGTTCCCCTTTCAAATAATTCTTTAAAAGACATATCCTTTCTAAAAATGTATGAAATTTTTCCTTGAAAAAATCTTTCCAAGCTGTTATCATTGCTTACCAAATTCCAATTTTTGTTAATAATAGTTTTAATAACATAAGAGATGTCATTAAATGTAGTGATATAAAAAGGAATAGTGTTAGAGTTATATTTCTTACATTTTTTATGTGATTCACTACATGTATGTCTATGTCATTGTCACACTTTAAAATTGCTTTGTAAAACCCTGTATTTCTCTTAGTTTTCACTTCCTCAAAAATATTTTTACATAATTCCTCAGGATAACCTCGGTTAACAAATAAAGACATCATAAATCATATTTCATCTATAAATTCTGCTTCATTGCTGACCATTCTTGCAGCCCTGACCATCTGCCCCTTGACAACGGCTTTTTTCTGATGGTCAGGGTGCCAGCTTTCAAAGTGTAAATAAGAATTAGAAAAGGTAGATTTTCTATAGATGTTAGATTTTAATATACTATTTACTCTGTCATATGTTAACCTAATATCCAAATAGGTGATGCTTTCATTGTTAATCTCATATGTAAATTTTAAAAACCACATGCTGTTATTTATATATTCCAAAAATGCCTTCAACTCAAATTGATCACCATCCCATATTAAAAACAAATCGTCCAAGAAACTTGCGTAAAATTTTATATGTGAATAAAATTGAGTATTAAACAAGTAGTGAAGTTCCCAATAGGTCATGATGAAATTCGCGAACATGGGGGCGCAAGCCGCCCCCATCGCTACTCCACTCACTTGTCGATAGTAATTCCCTTCAAAATATAGGTAATTGTGTTTTAATATAATTTCCATCAATTTTGTCAATACGTTGATTCTGTCCTGATCGTATAAATTAGTGTGAAAGAGTTGCTCCTCCAACCAAACAAGACCTATTTCATGTGGTATCACTGTAAAAAGGTTACATACGTCCATAGTAATAAAAGTGTCACCCTCATTAAACACAAGGGAATTAATTTTCTCCAAAAAATCCCAGGAATCTTTGACAATGTAAGGAAATTTAACTATCCCCATTTTAAAATAATGATCCAAGAATTGGCTAATAAATAGGTTTTACTCCTTACTCTTTTTTCCATCTACTATGGGTCTAAATTGTAAGTTATCCAACCCTTTATGTATTTTTGGTATTCCAAAAATCCCACTAATGACAGGATAATCATTACATAGATATTTCCATTCTAATTCAGTTAGTTCTCCTTGATATAACATGTCACTGAGTGTCAAATCAATCTTTTTAAATGCAATATTAATTTTGTTTCTACTAACCTCCTCGTAAGAATCTCCTAGTAACATAGCACTCATGTACGAAATGTAGTCGGACGAAACCTAGGTCAACGCCTGTTCTTGTAATTTGTTTTTACGACGAATAAAACTGTTTGGAGCATTTATTGACCTTGGAGCAGTTATTTATGTGGTCTGAGGTGCGGAAGTACAATTTTTTCTCTTGAACATCTACTTGGTCTCTTCGTTACATATCACTACAACGATTGTGTACCCCATTCCTTCGGAGTGGTAGTGGTGTATTCATCTGTCTGGTTATTGGACCAAGACTGCAAGGGACACCATGAAGACCACTACAACTGCAAAACTGACCTTACACCAAGAAGGACACACAACGGAAATTGACTCTACTGTGAAGCCCAGAAAGCCCCAAACTGCACAAATCCACCGGAAAGATGATAACCCACAACTCGACTACCCCCACCAACCACTCATTAATTACCAAAATAAACTAACTCTAAGACTAATGAAAAGATAGCAACCAGACACCACCAATCACCCTATATACCATTTAACTAGCCAAGGCCATCAGGCATCCTAAAGAGAAAAAAAATTATATCTATAGCTACTCACCCAGTACTACCAAGCCTGTTACCCTATACTCACCCAGCCTCACACAAGCCTCACTTGTACTACAGTAGTACTACTTGTACTTAGAGGCCTACCTTTTCTCCAAACTAAGTCTAAGGTCATCTTGGACATTTCACTTGTCTAGCAAGTTCACACCAAAACGTGATTCCTTACCCAGTACTCTTACATAAAATCCCCTAAGCCCCTCCCTACCCTTTCCTCATTTCCTCCTGATCATCCGCCTTTTTTATCTAAACATTTTATCCCCTCCTGCACTCTTAATTCCCACTAACTGTCTAATCCTCTTCTGAAGATGTCCCTGGACAAATTGGTTTGTTACCAAACCTCATTTGGCTTAATTTGAAAAAAATGCATAGACATGTCTTAACTAAAATTCTAATGATATTCTTACCTACAAATAAAAGTCCCTATCCCTAAATTCAGTATCCTACAGACTGTCATGAATTGATCTGCGTGTGGCATACAATGCATTTTTATATCCCACTCTAATGGACCTACTGTATATCCACAAAACGAATAACATCATAATTATCCCATCATGGAGATTCAACCTTGCCTGTCACATAAATAGAACATGTTGTAAAGACAGGTATATGTCTCTAAGACTACCCCAACTCTGGCTAGGCTACTAATCTATGTGAAGCAGAGTTCTTCTCTAACCCAACTGAAGTGTAACTTGGGCCACTGGATGGAGAATCAGAAATGCATCACTGATTTGGAACCCATATCACTAATGGACAGATGCAGCCTATAAATGCTTGCCTACTCAAACCCGAGCCTACATATACCCCTTAGAATAATTTTATGATTCCTAAAATTTGTCAGATATACTGGGATGCATGACTTGGTTTAAAAAGGTCCTTGTGGTGATAAGCCTAACATAGCCCTTTGAGCCTATGAACGTTTATACTTGAATATATTTCTGTGTTTTACTCTTTGTTTAAATTCTGATTTTGGTGTGGATCGATTTTTTTCATGATCTAGAGTTCAGACATATTTCAAATTAATTTAGTGGTCTATAGTTTAATGAAATGTTCGCATCCCATCATCATATGGTGGAAACTGAAGATATGCTGTTGGCTGTGTTACTTCAAAGCTATGTCAGATTCTCCTCATCTTCTTAGCTGTATCAGTAAAAACTTAGTAGACTAATAGCCTGGACACTGTGGTCTTAATCTCACTGTGAAATCATTGGTTGTTAGTTCACTCATTGGCTTATCAGAACTGCCAATATGGTTGATGAAGTTACATACAAAGAAAGCATGATAAATGAACTGTGCCTGATAACGTACCAGCAGATTTTCTTACTTCTACCAGAATCTAATAACTGAGCACTGATATTCTTTCTTAATAGAAAAGACTTGGAACTTCTGTACCTGACCTTGTTGATTTTTTTTCCATTTAAGTTTCCAACATTTGACTATCAGCCGCTCAGCTAAACCATTTTACTTTGTGTTGTCTGATATATACCCTGGATCTGGGACAGCACCAGTGGTGGATTAGGTAGGGGAAGTGCCCCATACTCTTGTCCTGCACACCAGGGGTCTTAACTGGCTGGAGTTAATGATGTCACACACATCACCGCAATAAACGTCAGCGAACTGCAATCCCCCCCAAACACAACAAAGTTTATGACACTCTACCCTATGACAAGCACCAGGTATGTGTCCTTATTTCAGGCAGAAACCCTGCCCTCTATTCTGGAGTGGTGAGCCACAAAAGCTGCTCCTTCCCACCACTCTCTCCTCACCTCCTTTAGCACTTAAACTGCTAGTGATACTAGGATCAGCTGGGTTGTAGTCAGAGCATCTGTTATGACAACTTGCCCATTACTGTTTGCAGTGTTTAATGGGTACTATCTACTTTTCTACTGCACTGATTTATTCCACAGAGATTTAGTAACTGCATGTCCAGCGGCCACTGTGGTGCAGCGGTTAGCGTTGTTGCCTCACAGTAAGAGATTCGCCGGTTCGATGCTGGGGTGCCTTCTGTGCGAAGTCTGCATGTCCTCCCTGTGGTCGCGTGGGTTTCCTCCGGGTTCTCCGGTTTCCTCCCACATCCCAAAGACATGCAGTAGTTGGATTGGACACTCTAAATTGGCCCTAGGTGTGAGTGTGTGCATGTGTGTGCCTTCTGTGGAAGGTTGGGCGCCGGGCTGGCAACTTCAAACCGTAAAACTCCGTTGCCAATCATGAGAAAACAGATGATCTGCTGTGGCGACCCCTAACCAGGAAAAGCCGAAAGAAGAAGAAGATATCCAGCTTGTAAAGATATGTTATAACTGTTTCCCACATTAAAAGGCATTATATACACTCTTTACAAGTTGAGACATTTTAGACTCTTATGGAATTTGTCAAAAAAGGAGTTTATAGCTACTGCACGTATAGTTGCTCAACACAAGTCAAAAAAGGAGGAGGCATCAGCATTTTATGGAAATTATGACTGATGGCATTTTCAGGAGTTTTGAACAATACACGGACAGTTTACAGAAGATGCCTCTGCTGTAATCTCTTACCTAGCCAGGAAGTGATATAGACAGGTTTGTTATATTTTTGTTGAGCTTGCATATATTGCTGAATGAATGTGAGCAGTTACTCAGCACTGGTTTTTGTTTTTTTCTTTTTCTCCTTTTTTTAAATAATGAACAGATGTTTTTATGCAATGTATTGCAGTGCTTGAGATGCAGTTTGTAAGCTTCTGTTGGCATTATGATGATGTAAAGCATACTGAATAAAGTTTTAGATGGGTTTCTTAGTGGATTACTGAAACAGAAATGTGAATAACAGCAAAAAAAGTTTTTAAAATAAAATATGAAAGCACACATTTGTTGAAACCACAGGTCTAAGGCTCATTGTCAAACAGCAACTAATTCATTTCTGAGATGCATTGAGCCTTGTGCATTCAGTATGAAAATTGCACTGCTGGATAAAAAGAAGTATAAAAAATTTACTTTGTTATATTGTTATAGTTCTGAATAGTGGCTTAAAACAAGATGTTTAATATTTAGCATGATCTATTTAATATTTGAAACAAGAAGAAATAAAAAATTCACTTTAGTCATACTGTAACTTTTCATTCCATTTAGAAAATGCCCTATGGTATATCACCTCAGAATATTTTATTATTTCAGACTATTGTCTTCCCAGCTCTGCTTAGATCTCATCATCAAAAGAGTATGATTATTTAAAATTCAGCATTGAAAGCAGGTCAAAATAGGAAGCAAAGGCTTTCATGAAGTCCTTTATCTGTCCTGCTAGTTATTGTTGACTATACACAGTTAATGATAGCATACATTCATTACCTAGTTAATGTAAACAAATAAAAGTATAAAATCCAACAAGACTAAAGACAGACAGACAAACAGAAGTTCATGCACACATGCAAACATGCACACACACACACACACACACACACACACACACACACACACACGCACACACACGCACACACACACACACACACACACACACACACACACACACACACACACACACACACACACACACAGATCAATTGCAGCAATAAGTATTTTAGTATTATTTGCAGTTGTAGATGGTGAATTTCATTAAAATGAGAAGCTTGGGAATGGACTACATGGTCCAAGAACTCCCTCTACCTACCAGCCATAGTGCTAGCCCACCTCTGCAGGTTTATGTGGCAGGATGAAGGTGAGTAGAAGTGGCATGGCCTGTGCCTCTGCAGGTTTATGTGGCAGGAGGAAGGTGAGTAGAAGTGGCATGGCCTGTGCCTGTGCAGGTTTATGTGGCAGGAGGAAGGTGAGTAGAATTGGAATGGCCTGTACCTCTGCAGGTTTATGTGGCAGGAGGAAGGTGAGTAGAAGTGGCATGGCCTGTGCATCTTCAGGTTTATGTGGCAGGAGGAATGTGAGTAGAAGTGGCATGGCCTGTGCCTCTGCAGATTTATGTTGCAGGAGGAAGGTGAGTAGATGTGGCATGGCCTGTGCTCTGCAGGTTTATGTGGCAGGAGGAAGGTGAGTAGAAATGGCATGGCCTGTGGGGCA
This sequence comes from Protopterus annectens, assembly GCF_019279795.1. Taxonomy (NCBI): domain Eukaryota; kingdom Metazoa; phylum Chordata; order Ceratodontiformes; family Protopteridae; genus Protopterus; species Protopterus annectens. The sequence goes on from NC_056728.1 coordinate 1,504,029,591, forward strand.
GCAAGGTAGTGCTGAGCAGCTGCAGGCATCAGGAAGGGATAAATGAGCAACAGAATAGTGAACTCAAAACTAAGTAGGCAACATTTTACTGATTTTGGGTAAAGCAAGTAATGTCTTGTTTTGACCAAGGACATTGAGATTACAGATGCTTTTCATTGCTTAGCATGGAAAGTGTGAGCTGAGGCCTATCTTGTAGTAGTAGTCATAAATGTAGTGGCAGTCATAGCAGTCATAGTAGCAGAAGTAGCAGTAGTAGTGGTAGTGGCAGCATCAGTAGTAGTATTTATAGTAGTAGCAGTAGTAGTAACAGTAGTAGTAGTAGTAGTAGTAGCAATAGTAGATGTTGCAGTGGTAGTAGTACTAGTAGTAGTAATAGAATTCATAAAAGTAGTAGCAGTAATGGGAATAGTACTAGTAGTACTAATCATAGTAGTTATAGAAGTAGTAGTAACAGTAGTAGTAGTTGTACATTGGGTAGGTGGATAATTATGATGTTAGATTAAGGATCAAGGAAGTAGTTTATTTAAAAATATTTGTATGTATTGATATTCATAGTCATTATGCATTAGCACAGTGAGTATGTCTGTGGGATATGAATAAATGCAGCTTTGCGTGATTGAGAGACAATAAATATACCAAAGCAAAACCATGATAACCAGTTTTAGAAAAACTTAAGCAAATGAGACAGTAGTGAGGTACAGATGAGGAATATGTGAAACAGCTGCTATTTTTGTATGCAAATAAGGTGCACTTCACACCTTTAAGTGACTCATAGTCACTTTTTGATGAGCAAGAGTACTGGGAAAGCTCACCCAGACTCTACCACAACTTGCTGTGAGGGAAAGATTAGTTTGCTTTTGCTTTCTTGTATTTTTTATTCTGTGTTGCTTTCTTCTGTTTTGTATAGTGTGATTTGCTTTCTTTACACTGTGTTTTACTTGTATTCTGCTTTTAATTGCATATTAAAACTAGGAAAGAGACCACAGCTGTATCTCTTGTGATTCTCACAGAAATTACAACAGGTCAATTAAGGAGTCACACAGAGGATAGAACAGGTCATTTAAAGTTAATTGGAGAATAGGCAATGCGTAGATCACATCCAGATTGGAGAACAACTGTTCACCAGCAGGCTATTAAATGACAAGTAATGCCCACTGAAAAAAAGAGTCCACCAGTTCATGGCAGCATATCAAGCTGCCATGGAGCTCGGACAGAAAAAAACTAACGGCTGCCATTATTTCATAGGTTCATAGGTTGGTACTAGGCTATTGCCCTAGGGCCTATACAAGCCTAGCCATAACAATTCCCTGGCTATTTCTTCCAACAATATTTACTTCCTCGGACTCCTGTCTAGCAGGGCAACTGACATGATCCCTGAGGTGAATTTCCTATCTCCCATCCAATCGTCAAGGTTCCTTTTGAAGAGGTCCAAAGAGGCGATCTGCTTGACATGTATGGGCAGTCTATTCCAGAGTTTGGGGAGTCTCTGGGCCATGAACCTATCCCTCCAGCATATTTTGTTCATTGTGATGACAAGGTTTAGATAGCTGGAGCATGTGGCTCTGAGGGATTGGGATTTCTTTAAGTGTAGCATGTCCAGCAGCTCTGGGTTTGACATGGTCTTGTATGTTAAGCAGAGATTGCCTCTGAATAGACGATATGCGACATAATATAGCTGGAGTTTTTTTAGATGGTCAGCAGAGGGCATCTGCTTTAGGCATGTGATTCTTTAAGTGAGGTATTTCTGCGGCCTTTCCAGTTGTTGTAGATGTCTTGAGAGGTACATACCAAATGGGGCATTGTATTCTATAACGGGTCTAATGAGGGATGAGTACAGTGGGACAATGACTTCCTTTTTTCTGGATGAAAAGCCCTTAGTGATGAGGTTTGCCACATAGAAGGATTTCTTGACTGTTGTGGCAATGTGGTCATCGAAGGTAAGACCACTGTCCACCTGTGTCCCTAAGTCTCTTATCACACTTTCGGTGTTTAGTGTACTGCCACCTATGTGGTAATTCTTGGGTACATGTTTTTTCCCAAAGGGGATAACTATACATTGCTTGGCGTTGAGCTTGAGCCCATGGATCTGGCACCACGCATCTGTTTCTGCAAGGCCCTTTTGTAGAATATCCAGATTATTTGGGGATTCAATAATGGCTCCCAGTTTGCCGTCATCTGCGAACTTCGTTAGCCTGAGTCCCTTAGTGTTGACCTGTACTTCAGAGAAGTAGATGACAAACAAGAGCGGTCTCAAGACTGAGCCCAGAGGTATTCCACTTGTTACTTGTCTGGATCTGGATTCGGAGTCGGCTACTTTTACAATGTGGGTTCCATCAGTAAGCCAGTTGGCAACCTATCAAGTGACATAGGGATTAATGCCCAGCTTAGTAAGTTTATCTATGATTCCAGAGAGGGGGATGGTATCAAAGGCCTTGGTGAGGTCCAGATAAGCTGTGTGGACCACCTTACCCTCCTCCACAGCTCTGGAGACTGATTCGAAGAAGTCAATCAGGTTCAGCGCTTCTGGTGTTTAGTGAGTATAGCATAAAATGTAAAAAAAAAAAAAAAAAAAACAGAAAAGAAAAAAAAGTGTGTGTGTGTGAGTGAGAGAGAGTGAAGAGTGAGAGTGATGTCTGGCAGCAGCAGCAGATAAGATGTCTGCATACCTCTCAACCTCTTACCTCAAGATATTAATTTTCTAAACAAAATGAAAGTCTGAAACTTTGCATATCACAAAACGTACACAAGTATACAGAGTGTTTATATTTATTTGCCTTATGGTCTGGGTCATGGCCAGAAAGGGTCTTGCACAGGACATTTATCACTTAAAGAAATGCTAGATGGATAGCTAGATAATTAAACAGAGAATGACGTATGAGGGAGTGTGGAAATCTCTCTGTGAACATACGTGTTTGTGTGGAGGGTGACATTTTGGGGGAAGTATATCTGATTACAAACACTTCCCATGTAAGTGTAAACAGAAGCAGCAGCAAGGAACACATATATCATGGACAGCCTGACATTTATGTTAATTCTTATACTTTTGAAGGATATCAGAGCATTTCCTTAATGAAACAACAAGGCAGTGAAAATGAGCAGACTGCTACTAGACTTTTCCATTACATCAGGGAGAGTTCAAACTGGATAGGGATTGAAACACAATAATAACTCTGATATTAATGAACAATCAGAGATGAACAAAAATAACTGATGGCTGTATGGCTCAAAAAAGTGTTTCATAATTGACATGCCATGATTTGACCTCATTAAATGAAACAAGCTATAAATGTTATAAATGAGCTATGCAACAATAATCATTCTCTAATAAATGGCAATAAACCAAATGTTTTAGGAGAAAAGAAACAAAAAAAAGTAAATACTGGGACATTTTATTTTGGATGAAAAATGCTTCCTCCAACACCATTAACATATACTACAAGTTTGAAACATTTGGCAGAGGAAATATTTTACATCAAAAATATATAAAAAAAATGAATATAATACTTAAAAAAATGAGTAAGTAAAACACAACAATTTTACAGACAGCCCATTCTCTAAATGCAATAATTCCCTCCAGGCTATATGTCAATGTATAATTAATGCCCTTGCAGGGGTGTAGAGGCCTGAAGCCGCACCCCTGGGTGGGTGTTAAGTAAGCAATAATGTCTGACAGGGTGTGTGTTAATGTGTAATTAATGCCTGCCCAAGAGTGTTATGAGGCCTGATGCCACAGGCATCTTACCTTTAAAATCTGCAACATCTATTGCAAGATCACCAATTATTGGAGAGCCCATATTATGCCTCTCAGTAGTCATCTTGGGATTAGGGTTTCTGTTTTCTTGTGGTGAGAAATGGAACACAAGGACATTATTTCCTGGAGTCTGCTGATCACCAGAAAGCCTCATAACTGCTTCATACATGACGGCTCATAATTTGTGCTTATATTTTGCTCTTGGTAAGAGAAAGAGCAGAGTGCATTGATTCCTGACTGTTTCTGTTTGGGCAGTGAGTATCTGTGCTTGATGTTCCTGATTGGTCTGGTTGCTGTTTAAGGCATCTACCAGGAAAAAGCTACAACAAACCTACAGACCCTTTCATCATCTGGGACAAGACTGTGGATCACAAACAGGCTATGGCCTGCTTCTCATCTCTAATGTTTTGCTTCTCATGAGAGAAGAAGCAAAGGTGCATTGTATCCAAGCTGAGTGAAGCTGTGGCAATACCAGCACTACTAATACATGGCAGTAGACATTCATGTGAATCCTGTCTTTTCATTATTCTTGGAAAGCTAATGTTGGTACAGTTTGATTTATGTCTTACTTCAGAATATCTGTCAACATGATTCATCATTAAATTTTAAGGATCGACTTATTAGTTTCCCCTCAAGTGCTTGGCAGTGCCTGTATAGACATAGACACTTTGAATACTATTTTTCCTGTAAAAGCACAATTGACATTTCATCAATAACTAGTTGCACACAGGACAATTGTTTTGCAGTGTCAAGCATTGTCTCCAGAGTTGCAAACCAGATACTCCTGACATTGCTATATATTCTCACTCCAACTGTTGAATGAATAAAAAAGAGTCTGTTGCCATGGATATGAACTTTCCCACTATCTCCGTTACCAGCTTAGTAGATATGAACATCCTGAGGCAACGTAAAAATTGCCTCATGTTTATTGACAACCAGTTAATTCCCAAAGAAACTTATATAATATGTGAGAGATGTATTTACACAATGTGACTGGATGCAAAGCTCTCACATAAAAGTACTCCTAATGTCAATAAGATTGACTGCACCCATTACAAACAATCCAAAGCAGAAATATAGACCCATATATGATGAGGCGCTTAAAAATAGCCTTCCTAAACCACAAAGACCTTTTACACAAAGTACACATAACAAATACCCTCAGAAGCCCCTAATGGACACTTTCAAAACAACACCCACATCAACGCATACAGCCATATCTCATGGAGCTTCTACTTCTAAGCCCATAAGGCAAGTCACCACACAATCCAACATTCTTGTCATTGGAGTCTCCATTATGAGACATACTGATGCACCTCTCACCAGGCTGAGTAAGGAGAAAGCCACGGTCAGTTTCTTATCAGGGGCTAGGATCCATTATGCATACATGCAGGTCATTGGGCCACAAATACCAGTATGACTCAGTCATAGTCTATGTGGGTATAAATGACCTGAGATGCACCACCCTAGACTATATGAAGAGCAACGTCATTAAGTTCTTGGAATATGTGTCCCAGGCTTGTATGAGCCTAGCACTGAGCAGCATTTTACCTTTTCCAAGGATGATGGCACAATACAAATATAAGATGACTGATTTTAATAATTGGCTTAGTTTCTGGTGTCATTCTAAGGGGGTGCAATATTTGTCAGCATGGAAGGAGATGGTCAACAGAGCACACTGCTTTGCTGGGGATAGTCTGCACCTCCCCCCTCTAGGTTTCTGAATCTTAGTTAAAACATTGTTTTCACCCATAGTGCCGTTTTTAGGCAATGCCAAATTTAAATTAGTTCTGACATAGAAAATCAAAGCCAGGAAAATCTAGAGGTGTTACTGTTTAATGATGGGAGTCTAAACAAAAAAACTCCACACCCTAGAAGCCCACCTCATTTTAGAGAATGCTGATGTCTGTGCACTCACTGAGACATGGTCTGAAGCCACAGACAACACACTGACATTGCAAGGTTATAATGTCTTCCACACATTTAGACCAGCTACTACACAGGGACTAAAAGTGGAGGTGTCTTGATTTACATCAAAAATAAATATACCTCAAGGTTTGTCAAACATGGCAATGCACTTGAACTACTCTATGTTCAATTCACCATAGGCAATATCCAATACCATTTCATTGCAAGATATAGGTCCCCCTCTGTGACCTAGGAAACCCATACCATGTATTTAAACTTATTGCAAACACTCACCATCCAACCCAAAACCATATTCAGGGGCAACTTTAATTACCCAACTATTAACTGGGAATCCTATATGATAACAAACATACAGGCACAGAGATATCCGGCGATTGTAAACACAAACTCCCTGGACCAGATTGTCAATACACCAACCAGGGGTGAAACCATATTGTATCTGGTCCTCACTACTATGGGACATTGTGGCACAACCCCCTAGTGTAATGACTTCCCTGATAAGATCAGACTACAAAATGGTCTCCTTTGAAGTAAAAAAAAAAAAAAAAAAAAAAAAACTGGACCCCAGCTAAACCTGAAATATTAAGGAACTACTCTAAGGCTAACTTCCTGCTATTAAATGATAACCTGGCAAATTTCAAATCCCCCATAAACCCTAAGGACACTGCTGCCTCTCCAGAACTGTTAACAGAAACCATATACAATCATGTTAATTACTGCATAGAGGCAGCCGGGGTCTATATTAGAACAGCGAGCATTCAAAATGTCGATTGTTCTAATATCGAACCCTATCAATCAAAAATTCAAAACATCGCACATTCAGAACAGCAAATTTTTTCCTAGGGTAAAAATTTGTTGTTCCAAAACACATAAACACAACACAAGCACACCAAACAAACAGCAATCCACACACATGCACCTAAACTCTTACACCTAACCCTACACTAAACTATACATAAACCACTAACTATCCACTTACCTTAACCCACACCCTAACCCTAAGGTCCGTCACTATCGCACAGTCACCTCACTCACGCCCTAACCCTAACTCACCTACCCCACCCTAACCCTCACATCCACACAATCGCACACTTACCTGACCCGTGCCCTAACCCTAACTCACCTAACCTGCCCTAACCCTCTCGTCCACACAATCGCACTCTTACCTGAACCCGACCAGTAACTTTCCACCAGAACACTGAAAATACCGAAGCAACAGAAACGGACAACCAAATTCTTTCCCTAGGAAAAAATTTGGTTTTCTGTTTCTTCGATATTTACAACGTTTGCTGAAAATGGGTCGATATTAGAACACTCGACATTTTAAGTGTTCGGAGTTCTAATATAGACCCAGGCAGCTGTACCCTCCAGGAAAACGTACAGAATAACTCAAAAAACAAGCCACCCTGGTGAAATTGTTAAAGCAATAGGCTGTATGATAGAAGGAAGAAAATCATGCCAAAAATTAAGAGGTGCAGCACCCAGCAGGATAAAAGCACTTTCATCAAACTAATCAAGCAACTCAGAAGATAAATTCTACCAAAGCCAAATTTAAGGTAAAGTTGGCCTGCCAGGCCAGGGACAGCCATAAGGCATTCTTTAGCTATGTCCACAACCTCAAAGGCAATACACAATTGTGTGTAGAGTTCATTGTAAATGTATCCACCTATACTAAGTCAGAAGATATACTAAACCTCCTAGCTAACAAACTCATGTCCGACTTTACCCCTCTCTCTCCCTCAACTTTCCTTCAGGATATACCATCAAATATAACTCCCATTGCTATCAGTATGGTAAATGCCATCTCTAAGGTCAAAAACACTGCATCAATGGACCCAGACAATATCCCAGGATATCTTCTAAATAACATAAGATATTACCTATCAGATGCTCTTTAATTGCTATTTAATTGTAGCCTCCAAACAGGTGTTGTGCCTCATGAATGAAGAACAGTAACAGTCATTCCTCTGCACAAAGGTGGGCCATCCACAGTCCTTGCAAAAACTACAGATCCATAGGTCTCACTAGTCTTATATGCAAAGCTGTGGAAAGGAGTATCTTTGAAATGACCAATAATGATATAGTAAACCTTCAGACACTGTACCCGACCCATTTTGGTTTCATCAAGGGCAGGTCATGCCTAGTTAACCTGGTGGACTTCTTTGAGAAGGCCACCAAAGCAATGAATGATGGCAAAATGGTTTACGCTACTTACTTTGACCTGGCCAAGGTATTTGACATAATACCCCACTCAGACTTTGTCAACAAACTCAAGAGTTTGGGTACAAACCTATATGTCACCCAGTGGATAGCCAGCTGACTCACAAACATAACTCAAGAAGTTAGAAATTGGGAGTCCACCATTGCAAAGAGGCCAGTCTCAAGTAGAGTCACTCAGGAATTGGTCCTTGGACCGCTCCTTTTTAGAATTTATATCTCTTAAGTCAAGGCCAATCTCAGTGGTCTCTGGCTGACTAAATTTGCAAATGATTGTAAATTAGGAGATGTCATTGAATCCCACACTGACAAAAATGTTGTCCAGAAAGGGCTGACACCGACACACAACTGGTGACAGAGCCGTGGACTAAAACTAAATGCCAGAAAATGCATGATAGTATCCTTAAGGAAGTCATTCTCCCCTGGTAACTATCATATTGACAACACACCACTTACAGCTGACCCAGTAGTCAGGGACTTAGGGCCACACATAGACAGCAATTTAGACTTTAACCATCACGTGTCTACAGTTGTGAGGATATCATTCTATGTTGTGCAACTCATAAACAAAGGTAAGGCATCTAGGTCTAAGGAATTCATTGTTCCACTGTATTCAGCATTCATCAGACCAGTCATTGAGTACAATTATCCCTTTGGTATGTACCTAACCAGGTATATCCAACAAATGTAATGTCCACAGTGGTTACTCACAAAAAGAATACATGCTGTAAGTAAAATGTCCTATACTGACTGCCTCAAGGCCCTATCCCTGTATTCTGTCTCCTACAGGCTGTTGAGGAGAGATCTATCTCTAGCATGTAGGGCATTGTCACACCTCTCTCCTGCATATCCTGGACCTCTAACATATTCACAGTAGCATCAGCACCAGAATTACCCATTCAAAAGACTTAACCCTTGCCTGTAATATAAATAGGACCTGCTGGAGAAATAGATACGTATCTTAGAGACTACCCAGTCTTTGGAATAGACTCCCCATGCATGTGAAACAGAGATGCTCCCTAACCCAATTCAAGTGTAACTTGGACAATTGGATAGGGGAAAAGAAATTCATCCCTTGCGTGGCATCTGTGGCTCTAATGGGCACAGGTAACCTGTAAATGGTTCATCTCCCAGGCCCCTGCTTACACTTATCAAGGGTTCCAGAACTTGTCAGAGATTTGGGATGCATGGCTAGGCTTAAAAATACCCCTGTGGTAATTAGCCTAGTAAGCAGCTAAGAACCTATGAACTTATGAGTAGAAAAGTTATCAAAGTAAATCCATTCCTTTTCTATACACTTGGCAATCCACAAAAATACTTGCTTTCACTGTGAGTCTAGCTGTTTCTCACTGCCAGTTGCTCTTTTTAATTGCACCAAAATAAAGTGTATGGAGAGGTATTTGTTGACCTAGGAGAAGGCATAGACAAAGGATACCTCATATTTGCTGATCAGGAATTATTGTAAAGGTTTAGCATGGAAAAGCATATAATAAGCACTTTGATGCGTCTGTATAATGTACAAACATGAAATTGGGGAATGTGGGGTCTACCTAAACCTGTGGATATTGAGGTATGTCTAACTCTCAGTAGATTTACCACTGGCCATTTCAGAGACAAATTGGGGACATGCTATGTGTCCACAGGCTTCTGCTTTGGGGATATTGCGGCAGTTTCTCAACATACTCTTGGCACATGTGGAGGAACATCTCTATTTCTATTGTCAACACAGGACTAAGCCAGTACCATGCATGCCTTCTATGGAAGGGTATGCTTTCCCAAAAGTGATAAATTGTACCCATGTTGCTAAAAGGGTCCCATCTGCACTACAAGGGAGTGGTCCAATGACAGGAAGGCTTGCCATTCTATAATCTTCCAGGTAGTGTAATTTGCATGGAGGTACATCAACATGTCAGACCAGCATCCCAGTGTGTCTATGATTCTCATATTTGGCATACAAACTCATTTGTCTGCCTCTTTCTGCAAGGTGGGCTTTGTCATGTTTATATACTGTAGCTGTCAAGTATAATTATTTTAATGCTATTAACCATATTTATTTCTGCATCTACAGAGTGGCTTAGGGTAGCATTGAGTAATCACCCCCTGGTTGTTGTGTGTCTCTTCCTTATTTTGTTTTCTAGGTGATGCTAGCTACTCCTCAAACCGTAGTTAATTACTGCAGTCCATAACTCCTAGGACAGCTGCTGAACGTGTGGTTTATCACCACCCTGTCCCAGACATGGATATTCACTGAGCAAGTCTTTAGCCTGTACAAAGCATGAATGGTGTTTACCACTCCTTGCAGTCTTCACAACATGGTTTTAAATTTATAGATTCATATGTAATTTCTAAACTATTGATTTGTGAGGGTCTTAAGAAGCTTAGCTTTAAATTTCCCTGGTAGTTTTTAACCTCATTTTTATATATAAATAACCCTGAGGCTGGCAAATCAAGGATATGTTGGGACCTTTACTTAATGCTCCTATCCATGAGGCACATGGGGGAATTTGCAGCTTCCCATCCATTCATCCAGATTACACTTGAGTAGAGTTGAAGAAGTATTTTGCTTTATTTAGAGTTGAAGACAGTTCCATAAAAGGGGTATCCTCTGTGATAGAGACCTATCTCTCCAATATGTTTTATTTATGTTGCAGAATATATTGAGATTCCTTGATTAGTGTTAAAGCTACCACTGGACTTGTGAATGGCTAACAATGTAGGGTTTGTCAAGGCTGTATACATGAAGCAGAGGTCACCTCTTTAATGTTTATAAGATACCAAGAAGAGGGGCAAGGCTTTGAGGTGGCTTGGATAGTTTTTAGGGTTTAAGCCCTTGATTTTTTTTTGAAAAAAAAAAAGCAAAAACCAATAAAAATAAGAATCCTGCAGGCCACAGAGACTCAAATCAATAAAAATAAGAATCTCGCAGGCCACAGAGACATCAACAGGTACAACAATCAGTAAACATGTAGTAAAATGCAAAACAGTACAAAAACAGTGGATTAACACTTTTGTTTATTAATATAAACCAGATAAAACCACATCATTTGAACTCCATTTAAATAGTAGCAGGTAAAAGGTCACATGGTAAAAAAAATCACATGATAGAAATCACACTATCGCCTGGTTGCTGAGCTCTAGACAAAGCAAAACATTTTCAGTGACAAAACACATTTAAAACAACCAAGTAAGACAGATAAAAAAAAACTTTAAATACTACCTAGATGAGATGTAAATAACATTAAAATAAAACTACTTCTCTAAAGCGTTCAGTTTTAATAAACAGGAAATAGATGCAAAACTATTAAGTATTGGTCAGCTACCAGCATTCAATTGCAGCTGTCAATACAATTCACATTTTTTCTAAAAGTAGTTGCCAGGGACCATGATACAGATCCACTGGCACCCTCTCTATAACCATATATAGACAAAACTGAATGTTGTTTTAAAGATCATATATGAGAATATAGCAATGATAGTAAGCGCAAAAAAAAAAAAAACAATGCTTTAGCTAGACACACTGACACCTTTCCTGGACATATCTTTACGTCTGTGGTTATAGAGAGAGTGCCAATGGATCTGTGCCATGGCAACTACAATTAAATGCTGGTAGCTGGCCAGGGCTTAATGATTTTGCATCTATTTCCTGTTTATTAAAACTGAAGGCTCTAGAGAGGTAGTTTTATTTAAATGTTATTTACATCTCATTTAGGAAGTATTTAAAGTTTTTTTTTATCTGTCTTACTTGGTTGTTTTAAATGTGTTTTGTCACTGAATTTTTTTTACTTTGCCTAGAGCTCACCAACCAGGTAATCATGTGATTTCTATCATGTGATTTTTTTATCATGTGACCTTTTATCGGTTACTAAATGGTGTTCAAACTATGTGGTTTTATCTGAAGATGTTTATATTAATAAACAAAAGTGCTAATCCACCATTTTTGTACTGTTTTGCATCTTACTGCACCTTTACTGGCTGTTGTACCTTTCGGAGTGTCTGTGGCCTGCGGGTTTCTTATTTTTCCTTGATATTTTTAGTGGGAAAACACTGTGGTCACTCCATTTATGACAAATGTTTGGACAAGTACATACATAAATATGAATTATACTAAATGAGCAGCCCAATAAGAGCTGAGTATAGTGGAATGATGACATCCCTGGACATGGAGACTATATCCTTATATATACACTGTTCATTGAAGAAGGACTTCCTTACAACAATGGATACATATTTGTCAAAGGCACTTCACTGTTGGCATAGTTTCCCACATTCATACTGATGGAAGCAACTTTCAGGAATGTGTTGTCAGTATGATACTAACAAGGGAAGTCATGCTTGCTGAAGATTACTATTATATATTTCTTGGCGTTTAATTCAGTCCATGATTTTGGCACCAGCTAATTATATGGGAAGCTCTTCTCAGAGGATCTTGTCATCCTCTGCAGATTTTATGATGGCACATAATTTATAGTTATCTACAAGCTTATCAGTCATAAAGTGATCATGCATCAATCTGGTGCACTACTGCCGCAGTCAGTTAGAAAAAGATATGCAGCCACATCTAACATTTGTTCCACCAGTGCTGACAGTGAGGTAAAGCTGATGACAGTAATATGGCAGCCCTGCAGGTTCATTTATAGTAAATGGTTGTTCAGGCAAAGCAGTGGTGTCTTGTCCACTACTATGAGCCATGGCATTCATTAAGATAGTAAGAAGTTACAAAGATAATATGTGATGCGTGCAATGTTACTTGTGGGCTACAATATGTGATGCATAGTCAACTTACACTGTACATTAGACATTTCTACTTATATTATAAAGAAAAGTTTGTTTATAGAAGGCTGTTGTCATCATTCTTTGTGCAGTGGACAGTGGTCAATTGCACAAATACTAGTTATGATGAATGAATTGAATGAAGTGTAGAAGATCAAGTGTTAGAAAAGATGTTTAGGACTATATTGTACGACTTTTACTGCAGAGTTACCTACTGTATTTGGATTTTCCTCTAATAATGAAATGTGCCTTTGCTGATGAATTTTTTTTTTTTTTTTTTTTTTTTGCTGTTGATGTCTCCTTCTTTCAGGTACAAGGAATAACTGCAGCATCTGTCCTGTCTGGAAAGTGAGTTCCTTGTACATTCTGTGTTACTGATGCTCAGAATTTGACTTGGAATTGGAAGATGTTATACACAATGCCCCCAAAGTATAGTGTGGGTCATAGTCCCAGAGATCATGAGCAAGTGCTGTCATGTGACATTGATGCTGAGCTGCTCCACTGATGAGATTTCTAGACAAAAGGGGAATCTCTCATAGGTTCATAGAAGGTTACTAGGCTAACAGCCCTAGAACCTTTACAAACCTAGACATACGTATCCCAAATTCTCTTCACACTGTCCTAACTGTAATGCAGGACCTATGCATTTACTGAGAAGTTCTACCACATGTTGTGGATGTCTGATGAGGCCTGACTATCTTCTACTATTGGGAATCCACATGAATGCCTACAACACTTTGTTGAGTTACTTGTGATGTCCTTCCTTGTCATCAACCATACATACAGACACATATGGACAGTCCCTTGCCCTCTTCTAGCTGTGAACCCAGTGTGTTCTGGTAAGTCATTTCTAATGTGCATATGGAGGCAAAAATGGATAACATGTGTACAGTCATGCAGTGCATACTCTGTATGAGGATCATAATGGCATTGTCTTGATCTCCAACATTCCTATGTGCTAGTAAATTTTCTCAGGTATACAGTGTAAAACTCTAACCATCTTTATCTAATTTTCATTGGCTGTAGCAAAGGCCTAAACTATGTCAAGGCAATCCAGAATGTTCCCCTGCAAATTCAGCAGTGCACGGCTTAAAGAGACAGTAATGCAAAAACAAAATAGCCAACACCAAGTAAACACAGAGGAAGGCTTGAAATTAATGACTAAACCGGTCTGTTTGTGATAACTTTTTATTAAAAGTTATATACTTTTTTACACCTTGGTGCTGGCAATTTTGTTTTTGCTAAACTATGTCAAGGCACATTGGCTACTGGGCAGAGAAAGCCTTGCATGTCTCCAGACCTTAATATGAAATATGTTAGGGACTTAAGATGGCTTATCTTTTGTTTTTAGTTGTATTTTGCTGAGCAAGCTAAATTGGAGCATCCTTCTACTGTTTTTTGGCTACAGAGGTATTGTTACATCTCATAAGCAAATTAAACTATCTAGCAGCATCCTTTCCACCTACACAAAATGTTAAGAAACTTCCAACTTTTAGAACTTTTATAAATTATTAAAACTTACTGAGAATTATTGATTTTAATGTATTTGCACATTGCAAGGAAATTGGATTGTTCCTCTCTGTAACATGGAATTTACTCCACGTGAGAATGGATACCCCGATTGACCTTTATAAGTGGATTCCTGGGAAGAAAAGTAAAAATGCCTCACTGCAAGTCTACAGCGCTGTTCAAACATTTCTGCAAAATATCAATAATATGTTCCAAGAAGATGACAACATGGAGCCAAAAAGTACAAAAACAAATTCTCTTTGCTGTCAACTCATGAAAAGGGCATCAACTCATGAAAAGGGCACAACTAATAATCATTATCAAAGGAGCACCAAGGAAGAAAAGAAGCCAATGTCTCTCAGAACTAAACTAGAATAGAGTTTTGTATTAAAAGACTTAAAAACAGCACTTCGACTTTTTTAGTTGGCCACAGACAACATTTCAAGTCAACTCTCAGACATAAATTCTGCTCTAATCAGGTTCGCTAAGAGATTGGACTTATCATAAAATTCCGTTTCCAGTTGTGAAGAGAAACTATTGGCAACTTTATGGTAAGACTTGGAAGCTAGGAGCAGATGAAACAACCTACTAATCCACAAAGCTCCAGAGAGATATGAGTACACCAATCTCAGTAAGTTCATTAGAGAAACTCTAATAACTTTACTAGAAGATAACCGATGGATGATATTATCACAAAGACCCACCATGCCCTAAGGAACTCACAGTGACCCAATATGTCAAGACACCTTTATATAAATTTTTTATGTTACTAAGATATGAACTCAATATTAAAACTTACTAAATTAAAAGAGACTGTCCTTCAGAGAGGTAATACAATATAATTTGCACAGGACCTACCTGTCCCATATACAGCTGAGGGACAGATGTTAA
This sequence comes from Protopterus annectens, assembly GCF_019279795.1. Taxonomy (NCBI): domain Eukaryota; kingdom Metazoa; phylum Chordata; order Ceratodontiformes; family Protopteridae; genus Protopterus; species Protopterus annectens. The sequence continues at coordinate 1,504,044,658 of NC_056728.1, forward strand.
CTCCCCTATATTCATAACTAATAAACAATAACATTAAATTCCAAATGTTGATGCAAATCAAAGTACTATTTACATTAAATGGCTCTAGATATCAAACTAACCACTATGAAAATGCTAGATATACTTTTGGGAAGCTCTTCAAATTTAATCTAATGTGAGAGCAAGCAGGTTTGAATAACTTGAATTCCTACTGTTGAAAGCAGATCTTGCGTACATAATTAATCACAATAAAGTTTGAATATTAATCTCTTTATCTCTTTATTTTAAAACCGATAAACTAACCTTTACTGAATTCCCAAATGAGTTAATGTTTTGTTTTTAACAGTCACAGTTAAATAGCTATATTAACATATTATATTTACTTATTACATAGAAGCATAACTTTTCAGCACAAAGACCATCTAAAAAATGAGCTGTATTCTGTTTCCCTTTGACTGCTTTTGCCATGTAATTTATGAAGAGAAACAGCATACAAGAAATGATTTGTCAACGTGTATTGTATCAGATTGTAAAACATTTAAATATGTTTAAATATGTTATTGAAATGGATACACTGACAATTTTTGACTAGCTACTCAATGATTAAATAGATGCTTGCCATCTTCACTTAATATTCATGAGCTATAGAAGAGATGAATTTGCTATTTGATGTATAACTTTGGGGTGGTGATTCTTATGTCAATCAATATTTGATGTCTTAAGTTATACTGCTCATTCACAAGTGCTTTTAGGATTGTTGAAAAATTTTATCAGAGCCTAGTATTTACATTGTCCAAGAAGCTAGCTTTCTTATTATTGCCTCTTCTCAATTTACAAATAGTAGGGCTAGACCAATGAAGGAATAAGAAAATGAATCCTGGTCACTCCCTCTCTTATATACTTCACACTGCCAAGTCTGTTTAATCCCAGTTGCTCCTTCTTTTATTTACTTCCAACTGCCAAGTTTATTGTGAAGACAATCTCATACTCTATCGATCTATGGGTCTAATCTGACTCTTTGAATCTTCACTTCTGCAAATCGAACTTGGCTGACTCCACTTCAGCAAAAGACCATTCCTCCAAAAGTATGGACTACTGAAAATCTCTCCCTGGAAAACAAACCACTTGGCCACCAGTGTGAACTTTGCCCTTTCCCCAGTGTAGTGTGATCGGTGAATTGGTATATTTAATTAGGTGGGGGTGCGGTGGGTTTAGTTTCCTTCTGTTCAGGTTTTATCCCTAATGGCCAAGTGGTTTGTTTCCCAGGGAAAGAATTTTGGTAGTCAGTGCTTTCGGAGGAATGTTTTTTCACTAAAGTGGAGTCAGCCAAGTATGCTTTGCAGAAGTGAAGATTTAGTGAGTCAAATTGCACCTATATATATATATATATATATATATATATATATATATATATATATATATATATATATAAAAATATATATATATATATATATATATATATATGTTAGACCTTGGTTCCACTGTGTATATTGATATTACTTTGCTGAACACCTTGCATTTCACCTCTATAAACCTCCTTTGTTCTTTTTATATGTACACAAGAAATAGACTAATTTTAATGTTATTGTTCCTGACTTTAATTATAGTAAATTGGTAATAGGATACTGGAAACTTAAGGGAATATTGAATCCAAATAAAAGGAAACATTTTCCATTTATTTTTCATGTCTGTTGCAAATTGTCTTTTCATTCAAGAAACTCATATGGAACATAATCAATGTCTGCTTTCAAGAAGAACTGGGTAAATTTTTAGAATTCATGGGTGTCAGTACTATAAAGAAGAGGTTTGCAATATTAATTGAAAATTCCTTTGGAGGCAATATTTTAACCTGTAGTCACAACTTAATGGACAGGCCGTGCTATGCTAGACTTAAAATAAGATCTTTGTTTAAACTTTATTCTTGCTCAACTTATATGCACTGTGCACTAAACAGTTAAACTTTATTACTCAATTATTTAGCCTACTTTTCAGTTTTAAAGATCAGCATTTATTTATTTTCTGTGGGGTCAGGGCAACTGGAATTCAGTAGATGAACCTTCCTAGGATATATCAAAGACTTCCATGTATATAGACATAAATGTAACATAAGCTATTGCAAATTTACAAAATGAATGTATATCTGACCCAATATGATCCCCTCCCACAATGATTTACTGATTACTCACCCTCTTACAAATCTTGATGAAGAACTGACTTTTTTTCTGATATCCAAAATCCACCATGAAGTGTCACTGCCTTCATTAAAGTCAATTCTAAAACCATCTTCATATTTACATAAACCCCTTCCTTACTAATAAATGTGCATGTAGCAACTGAACATTAGATTCTCTACTTCTACAAAACAGCAAAAAATTGTGAATTAAATAAATATTCTCTTAACTAACTTATTTGCCAGTGTCACTAAAGAAAATATGAAACTAGACATTCAATGGGCAGCTCTTAAAACCATACTAAGGGGTTTACTAATTAATAAGCCATCTATTAAAAAAATCCAAAACCAAAAAGAACATGGAATTAAAAATAGAATTACACTTTCTGGAATGGTAATTAAACCAGAATTATGAGCTTACTCTTGATACTCAAATATAAAATATTTAACAAAGAACTGAATTTATTGTACATATTCATAGGTTCATAGCTGTGTACTAGGCCAATGGCCCTGGAGCCTTTACAAGCCTAGCCCATAGAAGTGCTCTGGCATCATGCTGCTGTTAGTTCCCCATGCCTCTATCAAATAGAGCCACTGGAGTGATCCCCTGGGTGAACTTTCTATTTCCCATCCACTCATCAAGATTTCTCTTGAAAAAGGCCAGTGAGGTGCTCTGCTTGACATGTATGGGAAGTCTATTCCAGAGCATGGACAGTCTCTGGGTTATGAACCTGTACCTCCAGCATGTTCTGTTGATTATGGTAATGAGGTTGTGGTCCCTGGAACGTGTGGTGTGGAGGGATTGGGATTTCTTTACGTGTAACATTTCTAGCAGGGCTGAGTCAGACATGGCTTTGTAAGTCAAGCAGAGATCATCTCTTAATAGATGATATGAGACAGAGAAAAGCTGGAGTTTTTTTGAGTCTGTCCATGTAGGGCATGTGTTTAAGGCCTAGGATCCTCTTTGTGAGGTACTTTTGTGGCATTTCCAGCTGTTGCAGGTGTTTAGTGAGGTACATGCTAAATGAGGCTTTATACTCGATGATTGGTCTAATGAGGGAAGAGTAGAAAGAAATGATGACTTCTTTTTTCCTGGGAGCAAAACCCTTGGTAATGAGATGTGTCACATAGAAGGACTTTCTGACCACAGTGGCAATGTGGTAGTCGAAGGAGAGGTTGCTGTCAACCTGTGTCCCTAGATCTCTTTTAACACCTTCAGTGTTCAGTGGGCTACCATCAATGTGATAATTGGTGCAAACTGAGTTTTTCCCAAAGGGAATGATGACACATTTTTTGGCATTAAACTTAAGGCCATGGTTCTGACACCAATTGTTGTTCTCAGTGATGCCTTTCTGTAGGACGTCTACATCACTTGGGGAGTTGATAATGGCTCCCAGCTTGCAATTGTTGGTGAACTTGGTCAGCCAGAGTCCCTTCGTGTTGGCCTGGACTTCTGAGAGATAAATGACAAACAGGAGTGGCGCAAGGACCAATCCCTGTGGCACTCTACTCATGACTGGCTGGCAGTCTGACTTGGAATCTGCTACATTCACATTGTAGATTCTATCTGTGAGCCAATTTGCAACCCACCTAGTGATATAGGGGTTGATGCTTAGTTTGGTGAGTCTATCAATAATTCCTGAGTGGGGAATGGTATCAAAGGCCTTGGCCAGATAAAGGTAGACTGTATGAACTGTCTTGCCCTCATCTACAGCTCTGGTGACTGACTCAAAAAAGTCAACCAGGTTGAGCAGGCATGTTCTACTCTTCACAAAACCAAACTGCATGGGATCTAGAGTTTGGAGATTAACCATATCCTTGTTAATTAGGTCCACGATCATGCACTCCATACCCTTACATATCAGATCAGGCTAATGGAGCGATAATTCCCAGGGTCTGTAGTTGCTCCCCCTTTATGGAGAGGGATGACTGTAGCAGTGCGCCATTCTGTAGATACAAAGCCTGAGGTGAGGCTGTGATTGAACAGGACACACAAGTGTGTTACCAGTTCACTTTGTAATTCATGTAGAATACGGCCAGGGATATTGTTGGGTCCCATAGAAGCTGTATTATTGGCCTTGGACAATGCAACTTTAACCTGTGCTGCAGTAATGTTGTGTGCCTGGCATTCTTCTGGTATTGTGATTGGTCCTTAAGGGGGATAGAGAGGAGTAAAGCTGGCACTGAATCTGTAGGCCAGAATATTAGCAATATCTGTTGGCTCAGTATAGGAGGTACCATTGTGCAGTATCTCAGAGCAAATCTGGGTGCTATCATGGAGATTCTTGATATAACTATAGAAGGCTTTGTGGTTGTTTTTAGTGTCTTCCGCAATTCTGCCTTCATAGCTAGCTTTAGAGGTTTTGAAGAGAGATCTCAACTTTTTGTTGAGGCTAATAAGGGGGGGTTTCCAGTCTTGTGACTTCACCTTTTTCTGCAACAGTTTCTTTCTTCTGTTGTAGAGTTTGTTAATGGTAGGAGACCACCATATTTTCTTCCTTTTTTTTTGGAGGAGAGCGTCTTGGTTCTGTTGGGTATGGCTAGTTCCACGCATTTATGTATGTATTCATACAGTGCATTGGTGTATCATTTGGCGGTCATGCACTTTTGGAGCTTCAGTCCATGTTTCGGAGCCGAAATGTATGGAATGAGTTATAGCCTGGTAGTGCAGGGGTGCTTTCTGCTGCTTTAAATCAGGTCTCTGTTACAGCACAAATGTCAATGTTCTCCATTATGAGGAGTGCTTTGAGCGAGTGCATCTTGAGATTTAGACTTCTAGCATTGAGCAGCATGACCCTCAGATTGCATTTATTTATAGCTGTCATGGTGGTAATTTGGTCTTTGGAACACCACCTAAAAAAGGCACTATAAGGGTGGCAAGAACCTTAGCCAGTATCCAGAAACCTAGGAGTGACAGATGCAGGCCATCTCTAGGAAAGCATCGAGGTCTGTCAACCATGTCATCCCAAGCAGACAGATACTGGATCCCTTTAGAATGACACCAGAAACTTAGCCAATTGTTAAAGTCAATGATTTTCTGCTTGTACTGTGGTATCATTCTGGGCAACGGTAAGATGCTGATCAGGGCTAGGCTCATACTTGACTGGGTCACATAATCCCAGAGCTCCTCCATGTCTCTTTTCATGTAGTTCAGGGAGGTGCATCTTAGATCATTCACACCCACATGGACAATGACAGAGTCATACTTGTGGAGTGACCTGAGTTCGTATGTTATGTGTCGGATCCTGGCACCCGACAGACAACTGGCTGTTACCTTCTCCTTATTCAACCTGAGTCGGACTTCAGTGAGCCTCACTATCACATCACCTGTGATTAGTGTATTGGGCCAGCTGTTTTGCCTTAGGTTGAGGGGAACACAGTGTAGGTGAGATATGTGTCTTGTGATTTGTGCTGTGTTGTGGTGGTTGAGTGCATTTCTGATTCAGAGGTCTCTGCTGTTTAGGTAGATTTCTTTTGAGAGCCTCCGCAAAGGTGGGTGTGTGGTTTGTGTTTTTATGTGAGAGCTGTGATGATGGGTGTTCTGGTGGGCTATGTATTTCATGTGGTGTGGGGCAGGTGTTGACCTTCTCCTCTTGACCAGTTATTTTGGTCTTGGCTGGAGAGTGCATGTCTTCCACTTTGGATATATAAGTGCATCTCTCACAAGTCTGAGTGTTGGGAAGTAAGATGAGAGGGTTGTCTGCGTACATGAGGCAGTTGCTACACTGCCTCAGAATGCCCAAGTTCACCAGGTTAATAGGAGAAGGAACAGGGAACTGACCTTTAGACATGCCAGGAGGGATGGTCATTATTAATAAGCAGTGGAGCTGTTTCCTTGTAGGATGTTTAGTGTTGTTAGCACTTATGTGTGCTACAATAATTATTACAAGAAGGCAAATGAAGTGCTAGGCAAATAAGCTAGTTAAACGCAAGAGAGAAGAGAAGTAGCAAGATCTAAGAGAAAAATTGAAGAGCAGACTTTCTGGCACCGGTAATAGTTTACCCTAACGTAGTGGCACTGCACGGCGTGCAAACCTGTACAAACGTGCTTTAAAAGCAGACAGTTGAAAGGGAGCTGGAAACCACTCCTCTTGTGGTAGATAGGCTACCTAGTGCTTACCACACCAGTTAACATGGTATGAAAATAAAATTTTAGACCACTATTCTGAATAAGTACTGGCACACTCAATGATTTTAGCTAAATTAATTATCTGTCAAAAGACCCCAACCTTTATTCATGAAATCATTTTTTCAGCATAATGCATTGTTCTACTTGTGATATTATTCTAGTCTTTGAAAATATGTTTTTTCATAATCTGTATAAAGGTGAATTATAATCAGTCACCAAAACAGAGTTATGGTCTTACTTTTATTAATTAAAAATCCTCAGATAAGCTGGGAGCACCAACATTTTTTAATTAATGCTATCCATATTACAGAAATTAGAAAGGCCATCAATAGTTTAAAGAATGTTAAGGTGCCCAGCCCTAATATGTTCAAATCAAAATTGTATTTATTTTTTAACAAATTTAAGCATTTTTGCATTTTATTCCATTACATTATGTCTGGTGGCATTTCAAATATCTATATCAACAGAGCAAAAACAATACTATTCATAAAAATAAATCTGCGAGGTATGATTATTCAAATGGTTGACTCTAATTACTATAGTCATAAAGTTATATGCAATGATTTTTATCACTAGATTAAAACATTTCTTTAATATAATTTTTTCTTTCCAATCAGGACTGATGAATACACAGGCAAATTTCAGATTAAATAATCCGATTTTAATCACTGCAACTGTAAGACTAATATATGCATCAAAAGCCTTTAGCAAAACTAATTTAATTTTTTGACAGCTCAAATGAAATTTGGTTTGTATGACAAGTTTATATATAGTATTAGAATATTTTATACTAATACTTCTAACCAAATTACAGTAAATTCATAAGGCTAAAAATGTAGTTCAGCAGAGGTGCTGTTTTTGAGTTTATATAAGAACATCGAAGTATTACTACTTCAAATGTTCTAATATTGAACCCTTTGCATCGAATGCTGAAAATTGCGAAGCTGCAGAATATCAAAAACTTTCCTACGGAAAGTATTCGGTGGGCCGTATCTGCAGCTTTGCTATTTCCTCGACTGTGGAGCGAAAGTTATGTACCAGGTTAAGGTAAATGTGTGAACGAAGGTGAGTGTGCAATAAGGATCTTAGGGTTAGGGAGTGGGAAAGGTGAGTGTGCGATAAGGACTTTAGAGTTAGGGAGCGGGTAATGTGAGTGTGCGATAGGGACTTTAGGGTTAGGGAGCAGGTAAGATGTGTGTGCGATAAGGACTTTAGGGTTAGAGAGCGGGTAAGGTGAGTGTACGGTAGTTATGGACCTTAGGGTTAGGGTTGGGTAAAGGTAAGTGGATAGCTAGTAGTGTATGTATGTGGATTATGTATTTTGGTGTGCTTGTGTTGTGTGTATGTTTGTTGGAACAGCAAATTTTTTACCTGGGAAAAAATTTGCTGTTCTGTGTGTTCGATGTTATGGTGTTTCAAGTGAAATGGTTCGATATTAGACATTCAATGTAGTAATACTTTGATGTTCTGATATAGACCCGCTGTTTTTTACCACATCATTTTAGTTTACATATTGAGGTATCTTACTTTCTTTAACTCAAAAAACTAATTGCATAGTTCCTCTTCCTTACAATTTCATAATCCTCTTAAAAACATTTGATGCGTATATAAATATATATCTTACTTGTCCAAATACTGACACACCTAAGCTATTAAATACTTTCCAAATTTTTCCTAAAATTGCTAATTATAATTTAAATATCCAAAATCATTCCCTTCACCATTAATTCAGGAGAATTATCCTTCAGAATTAGCTAAACTTGAATGTTTAATTCTTATTCACTATATTAAAACCTGTGTGACAATATCTCGGTAGGAAAAGACAATAATAATTAAAATAATGCTTATAAAACATGTCTAATATTCACTGAGATATTAAAATACAGCATGTTATCATTTGTTTTTTCTTTTTAATCAGGTATTGTGACTATGAAAATGAATGCTTTCTCCAAAACAGCAACAAAAAAGGAAACATTCTTACTTTTTTTTTACATACTATTCTAGTGAAGGATTTTAATCATGTTTTTATCAACTTAGCTACATTTATATGATACTGTGAGACTAACAGAAGCACCTACAAAAAATATATCCCTCATCAAAAAATATAGCATGCATTTGCTAGATTTTAATTTTATTATTTAATCATAAGAACTGAAAACTGGTGTCCAACATGGCTTTCCATTTGGAACAGATGCATTAAAAAATAGCATTACATCACCCAATCATTATTTTCTTAAAATTACATGTAACTTATTCATATGCTGCAATTTTATCCAAATATGACCAATCCTTTGCAAATAATGATAATAAATTAATAACTTTAAATATTAAAACTATTCCTTTAAAATCTGCAATACCCCAAAACTATACTTAATGTGATAATTAATCCATATCATGCATATCCTACCCTAGTTTAAAAACATCCTCATATAGTCATACATTCCCATACAATTGTACAGCATGTACATTGCCTGTTGCAAACCTAGTTCACATATTTTTTAATTTTAAATATACAGAGAAACTGTGGAAAGTCTTACAACATAAGATTCCTAGTCACTTGACTGATTTAGTGACCATTTATATGCAAGTTGACTCTTAATATTACCACCTTCAAAAATTAAGCCATTACATCTGAGGTCACTTATTGTTGTATTTTATATGATACAATTTTACATAACTAAAATTGATGAAACTTATCAAATTTGAACTGGCCTGTATTTACCAGTTTTACTTTCAGACATTACATAGCTATTAAAGTAACTGCAAAACATAAATCTGAATCATATGATGTTATTAAAGGTAGGGCACATGTATTAAATATTTAATATTAATCTTATATCAATTACGCTTTGCCTAAATTTTTCTTCTCTTTCTTCTTCATGTTTTAATATTATTATTCTCTTGAAATTTGATTCTTTTTCTCACATTTTAAGTCTAAATTATCAACTTGAAGAGAGATGGAGTGCTATTCATTACATAGTATTACACTCTGAGATATTTTTTCATATAAATCATATTGAATGTTTGTATTCTGTGTTTTATGTTTTTATATATGAAATCACTCACTATATTTGCTCGTTGTCTCTGCTATCTTAATTTCTTTGTCACTTTTTCATTTATAAATTGAATCAATAAAAAACACTTTGGAATAGTAATGTTAAATATGTCTTCATCTAGCACCCCTGTTTACAGACATAGCTCTGGTTAAGGTTGCTATAGAAAATGATTCGGGCAGAGCATAGGAAATAGTTGATACACATAATGTTTTGTTGCCTTGTTGTAATATCATTCCATATCATGCTGAACCAGTGTAAGCTTGTGCTACTACTTACATAATTATTTATATGCTTTGAGACAGCAGGTCTTGCCAGCACCCTTTGTGACTGTGTGCCACTATTCTAAGGCTGTATCATGAAAATAAGACTTATTGTGTCATCAGCAGCAGCAGTTCTGCTGTCAGCATCAACCGCAGTTTGTGATTGCTTATTGTGCTGACACTGTAAATAAATATGTCAAGATGTGAGTACTGTGAGTCGTGTCACTTAAATAGTATCTTTAAAGAAGTATCCATAGAGTTTGTGCTACACCTGCTGTTGATACAGTACCTGATTATGAAACATGTGGGGGTTATACACACAAAGGTAACATGTCAGGTACATCGAGCCTGAAATAATCAAAACCAGCCAAACTCTAACCTTCTTCATTGCTTAAATGCAGATGTCGTCTGAATGTATTGGGGTTAAGATCATGCAGTATGATTCCTGCAGCATCCTCCCCTGCATCAATGTCATCACATCTCCAAAAAGAAGAAACTCTTCATCTGGCTTAAATGTTCGACTGTTTAATGCCCACCACCAGTGCTGATAGAGGCAATTGCATTTTGCCTAACCTTTGTCCTGGATCATTCATGTTATTTACTCTTTTCCTACACAATAACAAGTTGCAGTTCCTTCCTCCTCCTACAGCATTTATGCCAGTCTAGCCTTTATTCAGTGCTTTGGCTCTCTCTGACTGTTTTGGCCCCCTTTTCTAAAAAATACATTTTCCACAAGTGCATCCATGAGGATATGATTCTCCACAGCACTGAAGATGTATCTCCTGTATCTGGAGCCTTGCTACTGCAACATTTAATAACTTGAAAATATGTTTGGTTTGCTTCCTTGGTGATGGAAATTCCCTAGTAAGGGCAGCAGTTTCATTGCAGAGAATGGACCAGTCTCTACAGTCAATATGAAGAACATGCTGATAGAAGAACAATACCTCAATTTATTTTCAGCTAAAGAAACCAGGAAACAGTTTCTTCTAACATCTGCCATTGAAGACTTCAAGAAAATGTCTCAAAGGAAATACAGTGATGGACTGGCTTACAAAAGTTTTGTATCTAGGAGAAATGATTTGTTGGGCACTGAGGGGGCTTCTTTTTTTCTTACAGATGTCAGGAAGTGGTTTAAAATATATGTCCATATTTTGACTGTGGCACAAACCTTTACATATAATGATTGAATACAATTAAAAAAAATCAGAGTCCCATCTTTTCTGAAACATCAAGCAAGTAATGAACTTTTAATTCAAAAGCTTTGTCAGTATCACTGATTAGAATTTTACCTTTATATTCTATGCAAGCATATTCAGTTAATAATAATGTTTAATGTGTTCTGAGTTTGTCTCCCACAACAAACTGTACTGACCCTGATAAAGTAAATGAAACAAATACCTATGACACACATGACATATTTATTAATTGCATTAATTAATGAAATAATCATCAGAAAAACTATAAATATGATTCCTATTATTTTTGGTAAGGCACTGCAATTCAAGAAGCATGCCATGAAGGAAAATATATTCAGCAATGAGAAATATACGAAGGGCACTATTCATAGCTGTTTGTGCATATGCAGTATAGGTATATCTAATGTTTACAAATGAGCATTGCAGAAGCAAGATACATAGATGCCATTTATGCTAATGTAGAATGCCTTAAGTATAATGAGATTCAAATGAGAAATTTTGTAAATCAGCGTATGGTTTTCTTGCAAATGCCTAGTCTAATATCCATGTGGTATACACATTTCTTGTCAAAAGTGATACATTGCCTTTGATATCTGAGTAGCAATCCATGAACTTGCCCCCAGCTAACCCTTCATTAGTTTGCCCAAGTATGCACAAGCACTTTGCTGCCACGCAGGTGAATTATTTCCCCTAAGTATGCACAAACACTAAAATGACACAAAATAAATTATTTTGCCAAGCGACCACTTCATCAGTCAGACCATGTATGAGCAAGTACTTCACTGACACCAAAATGAAACATTTCTCCTCGTGATCCCTTCAGTAGGTTGACAAAGTATGCACAAGCACCAAAATTAAACGTTTCCCAAGCAATCCCTTGAGAATTTTCATTAAGTATGCAAAAGTACCAAACTGAAGCACTTACTTCAATGACCCCTCCAGTAGTGTGTCTGTGTATTCACAGGCACCAAAATTAATTATTTCCCTCAGTAATCCCTTCAGTTTGCACAAGCATTTCACTGACATCAAAATAAAGCAATTCACCCAGTGATCACTTCAGTAGTTTGACAAAGTATGCAAAAGTAATGAAACAAAACATTTCCCAAAGTGATCTCTTTGATAGTTTCACCAAGTATGCAGAAGTCCTAAAATGAAGCATTTCTCCCATGGGCCCCTTCAGTAGTAGGTCCTTGTATGCACAGTCACTAAAATGAAACCTTTCCCAAGTGATCCCTTCAGGAGTATGTCCATACACTCAAAATGAAACATTTTCTTCAGTGATCTCTTCAGTAATTTTGCCAAGTATGCAAAAGGAATAAAATGAATAATTTTCCTCAGCAACGGCATTCAGTAGTTTGTTCATGTATACACAAGCACTTCACAGACATCAAAATGAAATATTTCCCCCAACAGCCCCTTCAGTAGTTTGACTGTGTGCAAACAACCACCAAAATTAATAATTTCCTCCAACAACCCCTTCATTAGTTTGTCCATGTCTGCATAAGCACTTTGCTGACATCAAAATTAATCATTTCCCCAATGACCCCAAGTGCTAAAATACAATAAAAATGTCTTTAAGTAGAGTCAGTAATTGCACTTTCTTTTAAAGTATAGGACAATACATATTCCTTTTTAGCCTTCCCCTTGCAACTCTGTATTATCATGGTAAATGTCTTACTGCAGGAAGTTCAGAGCCAGTTACATATTTGGTATACAAATGAGCTCATTTTAGATTCATCTCTATAAATCCTACTGATACAAATGTGTAATGCCCCTTATCTGAGTATTATCTTTCCCCTATTGCTTATACCTTAAGCATGTTAGGCTTTTATGATAGGGAGGCATGTTTACAAAAATGCCTCAGAATTTCCATTGTTATCCTCAAAGACGTGATTTACATAAAGACATAGCACTACTCTTCATGGATTACTGTTACAAAAATGTGAAGGGCTGGGCTATGAATACTGCCTTAAAATTATAAAGCAAGAAGTTCTGGAGTGCTAGGTAGAGATATGTGTATATATATATATATATATATATATATATATATATATATATATATATATATATATATATTACAAGATATACACAATCAAGGCTTAGAGCTTTTAGTTTTGATCTGAATGCCTGTGACTTTGAAAGAATAAAAGGCATACATTTCTTTGCCTACCATTCCTACAACTCAAGCATGGGACTTGCAGTCAAGTTCAAAATTACATATATATTTCTACCTTTTAAGAGAGATGTATCTTGCATATAGTTTTGCTTATTTGACTTTTTTCAGTCTCCAAGCAAACCTGGTGCAGGATTTGAGCAATGCTATGCAGTATTCTACTCAGATTCTTTCAACAGCCATCTTTTGTTTATCTCTCTATAGTATTGAAGTCTCTCTATTACTGTCTGCATAAAGTCTATAAGTATGATGTTATATTTTTGCATAGTGTTGCTAAGACATTTATAGTGTACTTGTAAACAAATCAACTTATTGTCAGATATTTTGACTTTGTTAAGTGTCCATAGTTCATATGAAAGATGGTATCTGACTCTTTTCAGCTATGATCTGGGATAATGGTATAAGACAAATTATAAAAGTACTTAAAAATTATAAGATGAACAAAAACAATAAGACATTCAAAGAAAAGTGTTTCATAACATCATAGATTAATCAAATAACTATGTGCTCTAAAGATCTTCCGTCCTATATTAAATAAAGTTAAGGCTGTTAACATTATAGTGATTATGCACTGGATAATACATATCTGTCTATGTATATACGTAAACCCACATATACAACATATATATATATATATATATATATATATATAAACACATGCACATGTCAATATAATGGTATTCTAAAAAAAAAAAAAAACATAAAATTGATAGAATGAAAGTCCTGAAGTCCTCTCACTTCAACATTTTGATCCCAGAGGTGTCCATTTAATAATGAGGATTTTATAAGTTATGATGTGCGGAATTTACTTTCAGCACAAAATGTCTACCATCGCCAACTAATGTTAATCTTACACTGAGCAGAATGATTTCAAGCCATTTCAGTTCTGGTACTCCGTCATGCTTCCCGTGGCAGCCACAGATAAATGGATGACCATTTATCATCATATTCCAATGGCTATGCTTCTTGTGAATGTGTGCATAAGATCAAGTGACAGGTGCTGTCATCATTAAAGGCACAGCAGAATGAATGGGTCTGAGGTATGTGACTGGAATACTATATATCAGATTTATTATATAACTTCTGCATGGCAAAGACAGAATAAAAGCAGACTTTACAAAAATGAAATGAAATCACAGAATGCATATGCTTTATGAGTCTTTACAGAGTCTGTAGTCTCTAAGGTGCCAGGTATAACTGTAAGGACACCAGCACACAGACCATGTAAGTAATATCAGAATAGATAATGAAATCACTCAGAAAGACCTCACTAATAGCAGCTATAACAATAATCAAGCCCCCTCTGAGTTACAGTTATTGAAAAATGAAATCCCTTTTTATGGGTTAAAATTGTAGAAATAATAACAGTAATAGTTAAATGTAATACCTGTTCATTACCATAGTTCAGTTATAACATTAGAGTGCTTCACTATTAAACAAATTAAAGCAGAACCTAAGGACAGAAACCCAAACAAAGCTCTGAGACTTCTTAAAGATACTGATATAAGTTGTTATAAATTAGAGTTCAGGCTTAAATAACATCTGTCATGAAGAGTCAAGCTTTTCCAGTATTCAGACAGTGCAAAGTCTGGACTTGTGTTATCTTTCCCCAGAAAGAAATAGGAAGTATTTGTCCATGACAATGATGTGATACTGCATATTAAAACACTGGTAAGGTATGAAACTTGAGGGAATCAACCTTCTTTACTGACTGAAAGTTTGATTCATGTAACACACCAAACATTGTCAGACTGAGTATACATCCAAAATAACAAATAAAAAGTAAGGAAAATCAAAATAACCAACACTGAACAAAGTGTATATTTATTTTAATAGTGTATAAATATGAACAATATGATATTCAACAACTCATCTGAATTAAAGACATAGAAACAAATCAAGAAGAATAAAATGGGTTTCACTGACAGAATGCAAGGCAGAAACTATTCAAACGGAAGATATTAGCCGTCAGGAAAAAGCTGCAGTTCTTAATAAGGCTAGATCAAATGAAGCTTCCCATGAAAAAATTAAAAACTAAAAAATACTGTAATTCAGTTTATCTAGAAAATGAAACATAAACATTCTTATTACAGGCCGTATGAACATCATTGATGTAATATCCTTATTGGAACTGTTTAGATGACATGGAAAGAAATCTGCATTGGTGAATTGATTACATACTGTGCTGAAGTGAAGGAGCTTGCATAACTGCAACAGTAGTTAACTTTCTTATTTTTGTCTTCTGGAGTGATGCTGAAATGTTCCAAGCAGTTAGTGAAAATAATGTCAGTGTGCAAACATGTTGTTACTGAAACATTATTCACTGTGACTTCAGTTTAGTATTACGTCAATAATATTTTATTCATATGGATCATCAATATACACAGATCATAAGTATTTGCATTAAAATAATCTAACTTTTTGTATGACACTTTTTAACCTTCATGGAAGCATTTCTTAAAATACAACCATCTAGATACTTGTGCCAGTCACTGCTGAGCAGTCATGATAATTAAAAAACAAACAAGCAAAAAACTAATTAGTTTTTTTGACATATAAACTAGTTATAGATTATATTACTTGTCCAATATTGGAGGAAAACATAGAAGTGACTTTCATAGCCGGCTTTATAACTTTGCATCAGCAACATTAATAAAATTAATAATTGGGATAAAAGTACTTAAATGTCAAAAACATATCTCATCTCTAAATATTTAGTTAGTTAATTAGCTAGTTAGTTAATCAAGAGAGTGAACTGGTCTATAGACCTTTTTCAGACATAACACACAGCACTACCTCTTTTGAACTTGCTAAGATATGATAGTCATCATCACATCAGTATCACATCCTTAGTAATATGAATAAAAAAAGTCTACTTCATTTTATAGCATTTATATTCATTTACATCAGTTAAGTTAGTGTTACTAGCACACTCCTTATAAAGGGTCATAAAAATCACAAAACAGGAGTGGAAAACTGTCATTCATATCTTACCATTAATATTGTAATGTATGAGTGACCCCTAAGAAGATACAAACAAAATGTTCAATAAATTCGAATTGGTTATCAAAATGTACTTGCTGACATCTTAATACAGGATGTTACTAGTTATGGACCTAGAAATGGCATGAAGTTTGCATTATTGTTAATATAGCTGTGAGGTGCATAATCTAAAAGAGAGAACAAAATTGCTGTGTTAATCATACCTTTAAGCTAGATATTTAGATAACATTAAAATGAATTATACCTTTCTATAAATTTGATTGTTAATTTTTGTTTAGGTTGCTGGCAATTGGTTACTTAAGAATTAGTAAACTTGATAAACTTCTGTTTTTTTTTCAGTGCTGTTTTTGTAGGCAAACAATTATTCTAATTATAATGCCTATGTTCAGGAATACTGGCCTGACATGCAAAATGTTATATTGAGAAAATTACTGGCTACTAAAGCACGATAACAGTGTTTTTTTTCTTCTTGCTGTAAGCTTTTAGAAATATATGTACACACCTAGACACACACACACACACACACACACACACACACACACACACACACACACACATATATATATATATATATATATATATATATATATATATATATATAGAGTGAGAGAGAGAGAACATTATTGTGACTATATATCTAACATTGAAAAATTCATCGCCCAAATGCAAGTCACTACATAAGTAAGTGAAAAGCTAGTAAGTGGAGTGCGTACTAATATGTGCCTTTTTCTCATATTATATATGGTACATTATATCAAAACTACTATATGGATATAGATTAAAATAGATAACATGCTTTCTGCAGTCATCCAAATACCTACTAATTGTGTATCTTTTGGGGAGGATCACCCTCTTAATCCCAATACAGTAGTGCAATTTCTCCATACTTTACAAAGCTAAATATATTGACAAAGGCCGGTATTCATAGTCAGTTATACAAATGAATTAAGACTCTCAGGGGCATGTGCAAATGAACGCAACTGAGCTACAATTCATAGAGACCATTTAAATACATACATGTACTTGCAGACTTGGATATCTGTACCTGAAAATATTTACTGGTACTGATATTATGAAATGTATAAAAATAATTAGCATATCTGTAATAAGACATCCAGCTTTTGAAGAAAGAGGAATATTATTACTGTGTTAACAGATTACAATAATAAATAGAAATGTCAGTTAAGCGTATTAAAATAATAATCTATATAGATAATTATGTAAATATTTTATGACTGTTCAGTTACTGTTATCAGTAACACTGACTGCATATAATAAAGTTATGAAATAAAAGTTGCAGCTGCAGATTTATAATTCTTTACCATTACAGGGAAAAACTTGTAACAAATAAATATTACATTTAGCCAGTTTTGTGAGCGATATACCAATATAACTAAAACGAATTGCTTAACTAAGTTGTTTGTCCATAAATATTTCTAGTTGCACATACAACATGGCTGAAATGACACTCACCACACCCAAGGTAGAATGCAGGTTGGGGGAGGGGAGAGGGAGTTACTTTGCAAAGAGAATAAGCAGCACAGAGGTTTTCAGAGAACACACGGTTTTGTTTCAGTATTACTTACTATATTTCAGACACAGCTGTGCAGAAAAGGGAATGCACAGGTTCTTGAATTGATACATTTCAGTCTTTGCACTGCAGCCATACCAGAACAAAATTGTTACATACATTTTTTGAACAAAACTCAAGACTCAGTTCATATTCCTGTACCATCCTCCAGAATTCAATGGGATATTAGTCAAATATTGTAATAAATAAAACAGGTACACTTTTAGCATTTGTCCACTGATGGCACCCACTCTCCACTATTCTTGACTTCCTGCATCTCCTACTTTACTACTCTCTACAAGTTCTTACTTCTTCTTTTTTTTTCCTCTCTCTTTTCTTCAAACATCTTTGGCCATTGTATCCTTTTAAATCTGTGTCCCCTGTACTTACCTTCTCCAGCCAACATTCCACTGATAGGTTCTTGCTCTGATCCTGCCTTCCTTGTCTCTTAATCCTGACAGCATTCATGCTGCATTGTTCTTTTCTATCTCTTTCTCCCTCTCATCCATTGTTTAATTAGATCACGTTATCCCTGTCCTCCTCTATCCCAGCCTTATATTCTACATCTCTCCTTTTTCCGATCCCACCTATCTATCTACAACTTCTCTACCTTGTGATAGAACTGCTGTTCTTCCAGTCTGTATCTGCAAACACCTACCCTCCCTCCTCCCTTTTTCACCTAAACATCCTCCCTGAATTTATAAAACCTCCCAGCCCTAGGGCGCCACCTCTTTAATTAACTCCATCCTCGGCTGCTGTGCATCCTGGTTTCAGCGACTGCATCCATAGTAAGGTGAATCCTGTTTTTACTTGCTAATGTATCGCATTATTTAAAAAACATAAGGTGATAGCAGCTTGATAATAAAAATGTCTTTATACTAAATGAGTTAGATGTATCTGCTGTGTGCTGGTTAAAGCATATATCGTAAACACTAACTAACTTCATACCTGCATTGAAAGTATTTATCAGTATAGCAAGATAATGGCAATCTCTACTATATTATGTTACTTGTAATATGCATTTATACTAAATGCATTTGTTGTGTCCGAAGCGTGCTGGCTTAAGCATACATCGCAAACTCAATCAAAGTGCAAACTTGCTTGAAAGAACCTAACAGTATAGCAAGGAAACAGCAATTGTCTTTTTACTTGTATAATTTTGTATTCTCTGAAGTACACTGCCATGCATATATCGCATATGCTCACTTTATACCTGTATTGTTTGTAGTTATTGAAAGTGTTGGTCAAGTATTTCTTATAACACCAACCCCTGCACGTGCGCTGGCTAAGCGTACATCGCAAATGCCAATAAACTTAAACCCATAGTGAAAGGATTTATTAGTTTTAGCCAACATACTTCAAACATCTACTGAAAGTATTCATGAGATTTGCAAGATAACAGAAATGTCTCATAGACTAATGAAACTGGTAATATCTGTAGAGTGTTGGTTAAGCGTATAATTTGTAATCTCTGCAGTAGCCGGCCAAGTATACATGCAAACGCTAACTATATACCTGTTTTACTTGCTAATGTAATGGTATTGCTGTGTTTATTGATATTTCTTATAACGCTAACCTCTGCACGTGTGCTGGTTAAGCGTATATTCGCAAACGCCAACAAATTTCAAACCTATACTGAAATTATTTATTAGTTCTGTAAGAAAACAGTAAAGTACAATTTGTAATCTTGAAGCAAACTGGCCAAGCGTACATGCATACGCTAACTTTATACCTATATTGCTGTAGTTATTGAACGTGCTGGTCTAATTATTTCTTACAACGCCAACCCCTGCACGTGTGCTGGTTAAGCGTTCATCGCAAACACTAACAAATTTCAAACCTAAACTGAAAGTATTAATCAGTTTTGCAAGAAAATAGTACAATCTTACAGACTAATGATATTCTGCAATATCTGAATGAGTGCTGCTTACAAACTATAAACCTGCATTCCACATATTTAACACAATATAAGAAAACAAAAATGTTTATTATATTCTGTTGTTTGATGTGATAATATTGAGTCGGACTATGGAACACAGACCATCTAACTGTAGTTTGTTGAGCTACTGACATTTGTTCACAAACGAGGGTCTCAACATAAAGTTAACTCTGGACTTCCTCTAGAAAGATTTTATATTGCATAGACTTATTAGTGAACTATCTAAACTACAATTGCTTAAAATAGCAGCCTTTTTAGTGGATGTACTACTTTCTCCATGCTAGCGTACCCTTAGATATAAGAGTAGCAGCATTATAGTCACAATGCAATCCCACATGCTGGTTTGTCTGTATTTCATGCTGTAATTTCATTTATTGCTACTTGCAGGTTTATTCTGAATATACTGCTGTATTTTCTCTTATTGCAACTTAATTGAAGCAAGACCATTAATATTTATCTGAAGTTCTGTTGCTCTACACATTTGTGATTTTTAACTAGTAGTTGTAAAGGACAATGCTATTGTAGAGAGCCAACTTGTAACCGCTTGCTTACTAAAGTACAATTTTCTCTCCACATTCTCTCCTGTTCTCCAGCTTCCTAGCCCTGCATCCCCTCTGTGACTACACCTGGCTTGGACGCGCACACCTAAAATAATAAAAAACAAGCTCGGCTGTCACATCCCCTTTATGGGAATTGAACTAAGCTTCTCCTAGAAGGAACTAAGAAAGTATGTTTTTAATAGGGCATAGTAGAAATTATTACACAACTGTAAGGATAACAGGAAAACTGATAAAGCAATGGTTTTCAAACTGATTTCTGTACTACTCCAGTAGAAAATGTTACAGCTTTACAGCTGAAAGAAATGCAAGTGAATACTTAACAGATCAAGAGAAATGTCTTATAATTTGATTGGTTGACTTGATTATTCATAGGTAGGTACAAGGCTATTGGCCCTAGGGCCTATATAAGCCTAACTAAAAAGGTACCCTGGCTTTTGCCACCCAAGAAAATTATTTTCCTGTGCCCCTGTCGAGCAGAGCCACAGAAGTGATCACCAGGGTGAATTTCCTATTTCCCATCCAATCATCAAGATTTTTATTGAAGAGTGCTAATTAGGAGCTTTGTTGATATAGATAGGTAGTTTGTTCCAGAGTATGGGAAGTCTCTGGGACAGGAATCTATCCCTCCAGCATGTTCTGTTTATTGTGATGACAAGGTTTAGATCCTTAGAGCATGTAGCTCAGAGGGATTTGGATTCCTTTAAGTGGAGCATGTCCAACAGCTCTGGGTTTGACATAGCTCTGTATGTTAGGCAGAGATCACCTCTGAGTAGGCGATATGCGATGGAGTAAAGCTGGAGTTTTTTGAGACAGTCTGCGTAGGGCATCTGTTTGAGGCCAGTAATCCTCTTTGTGAGGTATTTCTGCAGCCTTTCCAGTTGTTGTAGATGTCTTGTGAGGTACATACCAAAAGGGGCGTTGTACTCTATAATGGCTCTAATGAGTGATGAGTAGAGGGGAACAATTACCTCTTTTTTCCTGGATGAGAAACCTTTTGTGATGAGGCGTGCCACATAGAAGGATTTCCTGACTACTGTGGCAATGTGATTATCAAAGGAGAGACTACTGTCCACCTGTGTCCCAAGGTCTCTTATCACACTTTCAGTGATAAGTAGACTACCACCTATGTGGTAGCTCATGAGCACAGAGTTTTTACCAAAGGGGATAACAATGCACTTTTTGGCATTGAGCTTGAGACCATAGCTTTACACCAGGCATCTGTCTCCATGAGGCCCTTTTGTAGGATGTCCACATTGTTAGGAGTTTTGATTATGGCTCGTAGTTTGCAGTCGTCTGTGAACTTCATTAGCCAAAGACCTTCTGTGTTAGCCTGTACTTCAGAAAAGTAGATACCAAACAAGAGAGGACCCAGGACTGAATCCTGTGGTATTCCACTTATCACTGGTCTGGTCAGATTTGGAGTCTGCTACTTTCAGAGTGTGGGTTCTGCCAGTGAGCCAGTTGGTAACCCATCATGTGACATAGGGATTTATACCTAGTTTAGTGAGTTTATCTATAATTCCAGAGTGGGGGATGGTGTCAAAAGCCTTGGCGAGATCTACATAGGCTGTCTGAATAACCTTATCATTGTCTACGGCTTTGGTGACTGCTTCAAATAAGTCTATCAGGTTTAAGACTCATGACCTGCCTTTTAGAAACCTGAACTGGGTGGGGTCCAGAGTTTATAGATTACCAATGTCTTTGTGTATAAGCTCCATGATGATACGTTCCATGGCCTGGAAGACCAGGCTTGTTAGGCTAATGGGGTGGTAGTTACCGGTGTTTGTGGTGGCTCCCCCTTTGTGGAGTGGGATAACTGTTGCTGTGTGCCATTCAGTGGGTACAAAGCCTGAGGTGAGGCTATGACTGAACATGGTGCTTAGGTGGGGTGCCAGTTTATTCTGCAGTTCATGTAGAATGCAGCCTGGGATGTTGTCAGGTCCCATGGATGCTGTGTTCTTAGCTTTGGAGATTGTGGTTTTTACCTGTGCAGCTGTGATTACAGGAACTTTGCATTCTTCCAGTATAGAGTTGGGCTCTTTAGGGGGTGAGAGGGGGGTAAAGTTAGCACTGAACCTATCTGCCAGGATGTTGGCAATATCAGTTGGTTCTGTATATTTAGTGCCATTGGGCTGTAACTCAGAGCAGATCTGAGTGTTGCCATTGAGATTCTTGACATAGCTATAGAATGCTTTTTGGTTGTCTTTAGAATCAGTGGCGGTTTTGTTTTTGTAACTAGCTTTGAAGGATTTTATGAGGGATCTCAGCTTCTTACCGAGGCTGACCAGGGAGTTCCTCCAATCATTGGATTTTACTCTATTTTTTCAACAGTTTCTTTCTTCTGTTGTAGAGTTTGTTTATGGCAGGGAACCAGCAGATTGTTTATTTATTTTTGTGATTTGTTTTTTTGGGTAATGTATACTCTGTATTGGAAGCATATAATTGAAACTCACAACACATTAAACAGCCTAAAGCCCTTGCCATTTCAATTAATCACAAAGATGCATAAGCACTACTCTTACATACTATCCAAGTACAGATTCACATCCTAAATCACTACCCTCATCTGTAAGCACAAGCACTTCCTATACACAAGTTTTACTTCAATAAATATTTTCTTTTACTGCAGTATTTCAACATTATGTTATTAAATTGCAATAAAAGAGTACTATGTGTGGATTCATTGTGCTTTTTGTACTTTGTCTCTCTTCATTGATTTTTTTCTTCTCATTTTTGTTTTATTTTATTTATGCGTTTCTTCTCCTTTTTTTGTTTTTCTTATCTCCCATTTTAATCTTTGTTCTTTTTTATACAGGTTCAAATCCCTCAGAAGATCAGGCTCATGCCTGCAAGGCTAAGGACAGCTCACCCTCTGCCCATCTAGGGACGTCCTCGCAGGGTCTGAGTTGAGGCTCTGGTCCTACAGACACTCTGTCATGTGGTAGCCTGGCAAGCCTCATAGAACAAGGGCCTTGAAGTTTGTTTGAGGACATACTGGTAGATGTAGTGGACAGGAGAATTCAGACAGTCAAAGCCTCTCTTCAGCATGTAGAAGACACTCTCGCCCAATTGGTACCAACCACTGAGCCAACACAGGCCCCTATCCCCTCAACATTGGGGTCATCCACTGCAACACCATCTGACAGTGGACATGTTTGGAGCTCTGTGGACTGGCATTCCAGCTGACACTTCCTCATCCCTTCTTTCCTTACTGTTTCTCCTTCATCATCTTTCCTATACATCACCCACACTTCCCTCTGATAAAAAAAAATGAAAAAAAAATGGGGGAGGGCGCTCTATCCCCTCTGACAAAAATATAGTGCCAATCCTCTCCCACCTCCTCCAGCACAAACCCTCTTGACATTTAACTTGTATGTTCACTTCTTTGTTTGTCTTTCCTTTTTTTCTTTCTGTCCTATCACCCCCTGTCTATTTTTAATGAACCATAAGGGTGTAAACAAAAGGTTGCCTCTATACAAAACAGTCATATCTATTTTTATTTAAAAAAAAAAAAACTCTTAGCTGCTGCACAGTTCACAGCTTTTCTAAAATGCTTTTAGCATGACCGTGCTCAACTGCACTTGCCCTTGATATGCCAAAGTATATACAACTTACACTTATGGAAAATAATTCACAACTTCAAAAGGACAAGTTTTACATCATTTATTTTTTTTTGTAAACAGTGGGAGTGTTTCTGTAAATTGCTTCACTTTTCCGTATTCATCTGATATGTGTTTTGGTGACCTTATTTGCTTATCTACATTCATGTTGTTCGCCCATGACTGTGTATTTTGCAATGTCCTGGACTATGAATACATTACAAAAGGTTAATCTACCCTGGAGATGAATGAGAAGCTTTGGCTGCTGTAAAACTAGCTAATACCTTTAATCCTAGCTACTGTGATATTATAGTGCACTTAAATTGAAAGGTGGGGAGATACAGCCTACCACATGATATGTTACACATCCATAAACAAATCTAGAAAGTAAGCAGGGATAGAAACTAAAGAGGAAACATATCCGTTGACTAAATAAAAAGTCAGTTATAGTTCACATCTGCCCAGCAAATGCACAATGTTTATTTATTCATAAAATATTATTGCAATCAAACTGTGAAATATAAAACGGTTGCATAACTATTAGTGTTTTTATTTGCATTTTTTATGTTTGCTAAGGTAGTTGGTGCCCATAACTGTTTGATGCTGTATGCAGTCAGCTAATTATGTGATCTCAGACCTGATTCTTGGGCATGTTTGTTTTTTGCTCCATTTGGTCAATCAACTAATATGTAGCCAAGAATAAGTAAATAAACAAATGCATTTACAGAATCCTGTCCACACATCATGCTTACTCAAACATAAACATACACACACATTTATACATCATCATCATCATCAACCCCCTTTTTCTTATTTTCTACATGGGGTTGGGATGTCGTGTTAACTGTTGCCAACTCTCTCGATTCAATGTTAGACTCCTGCCTTCTTTGACACTCATGCCTGACTATTGCAGTTCTTTTCTAATGCAATCAGTCTACCTCTTTGCTGGATACCCCAATTTCCTCTTTCCTTCTTCCTGTCTGTTTCAAATTGTTTTCACCATATTGTCTTCTGCTTTTCTGCACATGTACCTGAACCACTGTAAGCTGGTCTCTTTAATCTTTTCTGCAAATCGAGCTATGTTAGCTTCTGCTCTTATGTCCTCATCTCTTCATCTATTTTACAGTGTGCATCCTACCACCCTTCTCAGACACTTCATTTCCATCCTAGCTTTCTCATCTGCTCTGTCTTAACTGCTCAAGTTTCTGTATCTTACTGTAATATTGTTCACACCACTGTTTTATACACCTTACTTTTCATCTTCTTTGGCATTCTTCTGTCATACACTAACCATGACTCTCTTTGTCAGTTGCTGCAGACCCTCTGATTCTAAATTTGACCTCTTTATTCAGACTTCCCTTCTTGTCACCCACCTCTTCCAGATACTTGAAGCTATTAACCTGTTCCACTATCTTCCCTTCTATCTGATTTCCCCAAATTGCTGCCATTACAACTGTCTTATCTGCACTTATTTTTACCCCACGTGCCTTCAGTTTTGCATTCCATTTCCCTATCCTTTGCTGAAATTCTTGCTCCAAGTCTGCTGGTAATGCCACATCATCTGCATACAGCAACTTTGTTGATCTGTCCTCTCCAACCTGTTTACTGATGCAGTCCATCACCAGTATGAATGGCAGTGGGATCATAGCGGAACCCTGTTGCACACAGTGGGAACCCCTCTCTGTGACTGAACATGGTATGTGTGTGTGTGTGTGTGTGTGTGTGTGTGTGTGTGTGTGTGTGTGTGTGTGTGTGTGTGTGTGTGTGTGTGTGTGCGTGTATCTGTGTGTGTCTACATCCATATTTATCATCAGTGTCCAATGTCAAGGATTACATTCTTAAGAATTTTATTTCTTAAAAAAACAACTTTATTGCATGAGTCCTTCAAAACTTTTTCACTATGGCTGTTCCTGTGTGTATGTAAGGCTTCATGAAACTATGAAGAAATGAGACTATTTAGATTCCATTTTCTATTTGATACTTATGTCTACGTTGAGATGCATAAATAGTGGTCATGGCAGTCACAATTCAATATGTGTGAGAGGCATAGGAAAGTATTATATGTGATTTTTCTTGTTCTAACATATATTTTGTGTATATCATAGGTTGAGTGACAATGAGTTAAGTATGATTTAAATCTGCATGCGAGCATGCGCACGTGTGTGTGTGTGTGTGTGTGTGTGTGTGTGTGTGTGTGTGTGTGTGTGTGTGTGTGTGTGTGTGTAGGTTTATAGGTACTTATTACAATTCCATGACATTTTTTCTCCCTAATAGTTTGCATGTTTATAACCAAGAAATAGACTGAACAATGATATGTTGGGACATTTTCCATGTGGGACAGAGGTATTAACCTGGTGGTAAATTTGCAGCTACCCTTCCACTCATCCAAATAACATTTCAATAAAGCAAGTGAAGAATTTTGCTTTATGTGAAGTGGAATATGTTTCCAAGTGGTATTTTATGTGATATAAGCCTATCCTTCCAACATGTTCTATTATTTTACAAAGGAGATTCACATGTCTTGAGTGGGTTTTTATGACAGCATTGAATTTGCAAATGTCAAATTGTTCTGTTAGAATAGGATTTGCCAAAGAGCAAAATGTGAGACAGAGGGTGTCTGTCTGTAACCTGAATCATACTGAGAAGACAGTCAAGAATTTGAGATGGTCTGCATATCTTTATTTAGGCCCTTGATATTTTAATAAGAAAAAGTTGTGGTTGTTCTTGTTGTGATAAGTGTTTGGACAGGTGCATACTGAATGATTGCCGTACTGAATGCCAAGTACAGCGGATGGCTCCATCCCTTCATCTGTATGCAATACCTTTAGATATAAACTGTGCGATGAAAAAAGGAGTTCCTTACATCAGTGGATATGCGGCAGTCAAAGGGCATTTAATTGACAGTGAAAGTTTCCAGTACCCTAACTATGATAGTCAATTTTCAGGGGTGTGTTGTCAACGTGATAGTTACAAGGGGAGTCATTCTTACGAAAGGACATAATTGTACACTTTCACCCATAGTTCTGACACAAACTATTTATTCAGGACTGGTCCTTTTTGAGGATCTTGGGGGAGTTTACGATAGTCATCTGCCGACTTGATCAAACAGAAACTCTTCACATTATCTTTAACATCCAAGAATTAAATACTAAAGTAGAGTGGTACATTGACTGAAAACTGGGATATACTACTAGTGACAGGTCTTTTGGAGGAGATAGAGCAACCCGCCCTAACATCCTGGGTTTTGTCTGTGATCCAGTCTGCTATCCAATTAGTCACATAAGGACTGACATTTAACTGGGAGAGGTTTTTTTTTTTTATGATACCTGAGTGTGGGAATGTGTTGAATATCTTTGCAAAGTCAAGATATATAGTGTGCACAGTTTTTTGCCTTCTCCATTGCATCAGTAACTTTCTTGAAGAAGTCAATAAGGTTACGTAGGCATGACCTGCCCTTGATTAATTCAAATTGGCTTGGGTCAAGATTCTGTAGGTTACCTATATCATTTCTTATTAATTTCCTATTGACCTTTCCATAGCTTTATATATAGTATTGGTCAGGCTTATGAGTCTAAAATTACCCAGATCTGTTGAAGCCCCACTTTTGTGTAAGGAAATGACTGTTTCTGTCCTGCATTCATCTGGCGTGAAGCCTGTTTTGAGGCTGATATGAGATAGCTTTTGTAGTAGGTCAGCCAAGTCATGTTTCAGACTGACCAGTAGGTAGCAGGTATGCTTTCTGGACTCACAGATGGTTTTGGGAGATTTCAGAGAGGAATATGTCTGTATTATGTGTTATGAGAAATATAGAAGGGGGAGACTGACTGAAATTTGAGCTAAGTGTCACATTAATTACAATTATTATTGCCCATTGCTGGACTTTGTTTCTGAAAATTTTAACAGAAGTAAAGAAGGCTTTTTTGTTATCCTTCACCTGGGTGGCTATTTTTGCATCATATCCATCTTTGGTTGATATGATCTGGGCTCAGGTTCATTGTGTTATTTAACAAGAGTGTTTTTGGGATATTGAGACATTTTTTTTTTCTGCAATGACTTTCTTATCTTTTATTATAGAGACTGTTTGTATATGGGTTTCACCTTAAGGTTTATTTTTGAATTTTTCATTGTATTTATTTCTCAGGATGTCAGATGTGTCTGTGTACAGGTTTACATGTACATAGTATTTGGCAATGAAGGATTCTGCATAAGCAGTGGAATCATAAAGATGGAATGGGATTTTGAATTTAACCTGGTAATCAATCAGATTTAGTAGACAAACCTTCACAAAATATCCGAATACTGAGGTATAGAAAAGTACTTCAGGCTTTATTCTTATGCTAAAGGCAAATGACTTGTGGTCTGGATTTTATTGCCCCTGCATGGCATGCAGACTAACTGGTCCTGGGAGTTTGCATTGAAAAGGTCCACAAATCCCTGGGCAAATATATTTGATGATGTACAAGTATCCCTGTATATGGAGGTATAATTGAAGTCTCCTAGGAGAATGGCATTTGGCTTAATGTGCAGAGACTTCATATTAGTTAGGTATGAGGTACTGGCTGAGAAAGACATAGAGGGGGTTCTATAGTTAGCTATGATTTGATAAGGGATATTGTTATAAGGACATTGGATATAATGGAGTTGTAGTCCATTACATTCTCAAATGAGACAGGTGATGAATTGTTTTTTTAAGAATATGGAGGCACCACCAATTTTAGTGCCTTTGTCTACTGTGGTGGCCTGAATGCCATGCTGAATAAAGTAAGTGAAATCCTAGATCACAAATGCAGTGAATTTTCTTTTTTTTAACCTGACTGTGAGTCTTTAGCAAAGCATATAGTACTCTTGATTAGACAATACTATAAGAAATTAAATTAGTCCTTTTTGAGATGTGTACAAATTTATGTGATGTTTGTAAAGCAGAGAAGCAATAGTAGAAAAATTATCTAAAATTAAACAAATGAACATACCTACCACTATATGTGCTATATCAAACCAGTGGTGATTTTCTTCTTTAGTCCTTATATG
Source organism: Protopterus annectens (assembly GCF_019279795.1). Taxonomy (NCBI): domain Eukaryota; kingdom Metazoa; phylum Chordata; order Ceratodontiformes; family Protopteridae; genus Protopterus; species Protopterus annectens. The sequence continues at coordinate 1,504,073,320 of NC_056728.1, forward strand.
TCAAACTATAATGCTACTGAGGAAATATTTTAGTTCATGGATTGCTATGTGGCATATGGAGTGCACGAAATAGCAGGAGAAGAACAGCTTTGTTAAGCACTTTTCTAATGTAAGAAAGGTACTTACCTCATTCACACATAATGGCTGGGGAATGTTACACTTCCATTACCTTGCAAACATGCTTAGATTCCTGAGCATTTTCAGAAGAAAAATTGAGTTAAAGACAACAAGACAAAGATATGGAAACTTGTGAATGTTAAATGGTGTTTAAAAGGTCTGAATAGCAATAAGATTGTCAGTGAGATGTCTATAAAAATGATATAAATCAGTATATACACAGCATTTACATTAATAAAGTAATGTAGTGGGTACTTTTCCATTAAGGACCAAAAAGAGTAGAGCCAGCATACTGTGTTCCAAAATTGTCTTTATTCAAATAAAACAACAAAAAATCAGACCGGTTTCGGCCGGAAAATATCACAGCCTTCTTCAGTGCAAGTCAAATACAGCTTCTGTTGTAGGTTAAATACACTCATCTTAAAACCTATTGGCCTATAGTAGAATTGTTCATTCAAACCAGGTGGAAACAATCCACCCAGTTTAACAATCCACTTTTTTTTCTTTATTATTTAAAATAGAGTGCCACCCAGTTTTATTGGATTTGTTGCCCTTGATGATGTCAATAACCATGAAAGAAAATCTGGCAGTGGGGTGTGTTACATAGTGTTTATACAATGCATTAGTTACCTTTTTGTTTTTCATATTACTGATGTGTTCAGAAATTCTGATTCTGAATGGACAAGAAGTCTGGCCAATGTAGAAGCAACCACAAGTACATGTAGCTTGATATATTAAGCAGTCAGTACTGCAATTAGCAAATAAATTTAAATCATAAACTATAGGGCTGCTGCGGCTGGAAAATTGTTTGGATTTTTTTACCTTGTCACAATGGATGCAGTATCCACATGGGTAGCAGCAACTAAAGGATCCCCCGATAGTGTAGATTGTACATATGTAGAGGATTGATTCAGTGTCCCACGCTTGTAATGATTAAAACAGGAACCAAGAGTTTTGCCTTTACGGAAAGAAAACTGACATCTTTCTGGTATGATGTGTGCTAGTTCCTGATCACATTGTAAAATATTCCAATGTTTATTCACACTTTGAATTAAGTTGTCAGAATTCCAGGCATAAGTTGTTAGGAATCTAATTGGTTGTGATGCTGAATTGTTATGGTCTTTGTAACTTAGAAATTCTTGTCTGTCAATGGAATTGACCAGATTACTGGCCTGCAATACATAACCCATACCATAACCCCTAGATTTGAATCTGTTTGTAAGATCCTTCCTTTGTCTCTGAAAAGAGGAATCATCAGAGCAGATACGCTTTATTCTGATGAATTGCGATTTTGGGATGTTCCGGGCTATGTGTGGTGGATGGAAACTGGACGCATGTAGGATGGTATTATATTGGGAATATTTCCTGAATACTTCAGTATTCAACGTATGATCTGATAGTCTGTTGATGATCACATCCAAAAACGTAATGCTGTTCAAATCATAATGAACAGTAAATTGTAATCCCCATGGGTTGTTGTTCAGGTAAGATATAAATTCATGTAACAAATTTGTCTCACCCTTCCATAGCATCCAACAGTCATCTAGAAACCATCTACAAATGTCAATGTATTCCAAATAGATGTTGTTCACATGATCATAGATAAGATGTTTTTCGACAAAGGCCATAAACAGGTCAGCATATATTGGTGCAAATGGAGCACCCATCGCTGTGCCCTTTGTTTGTAAATAACAAGTATCCTGATAAAAGAATACATTGCTATTCAGAACATGTCTAGCTAGCTGAACCAAAAAGGAGTTGAAGTCAGGTCTGTATAAACTGGCCACTTCCAGCCAGTATGTAAGGGCTTCTAAACCAGATTCATGTGGAATATTCATATATAAAGCACACACATCTAGTGTGCACATCAACCAATCAGATTCCAATTGGCTATCTGAAATGATCTGCAGGAAATTTGTAGTGTCCTGTAACCAAGAACGTACAAGATGGAGCAAAGGCTTCAAATGTTTAGTCAAATATAGAGACAAAGGTTCTGTGATATACCCCTTTCCTGAGACAACTGGTCTACCCGGTGGATTGGTGGGACTTTTGTGAATTTTCGGCAAAAAATAAATATATTGGTTGGCCGGATCCTGAATGGTAAGTTGATGCATGGTATCATTGGTAATGATAGCTTCATCCCTAGCCTGAATTAAAAAATCATCGATTAGTCTTTTAAAACGATGAATGGGATTAATATGCATCTCAAAATAATATCTACCATCAGACAACTGTCTTTTGGCATCTTGATCATAATCACACCAATTCAAAAGAACCACAGCTCCCCCTTTATCTGCAGAAATGATGACAATATTATTGTTGTTTTGAAGTTCCAGAATAGCTTGTTTTTTAGCAGCAGTTACATTATTCCATTTGGAAAATGTGTCCGACCTGGAGAAATGCAGATCTTTGAGAACGCTATTCTGGAACTGATGTACCAAAGAATGCATAGGGGGAGAAAAAGATGATTTGTGATAAACAAACTTGTCATCAGTAAAATTGTTATCATTGTCACCAAAAAACATTCTCAAATTTAGCGTTCTACAAAAGGACATTAAATCCTGAGCAAAAATATCTTCAGACACCATGAAACCCGGAATGAAAGTTAAACCTTTATTGAGGACAGTCAAATGGGCTGGAGATAGCACAAAATCAGACAAATTTAAAATATTCCTGTTATAATCCAAATCTAATTATGTATGACCATTTTCAAGAGACTCTGAATGTTGTTTATGTCTCCTATGTTTGCGTCCGCCCCCCCGCTGATACTTGGGCCTAAAGGGACAGACAACGGTGTCCTCTTAGCAGATGGTGAACTTGATACTGACTGTAACTCATCATCTGTGCAAGAAAAGATTTCCTCAGTCAAGGAACCTGTATCACGACCTGGATTTTCTCAAAATGGAGCATGGTCTCTTTCTTTTGGAAGTTTTAGGTAATGAAGGTGTAAACCTCACATGCTTAGTACTATTTGAAAAAGGATTTCCATGTTGGTAATTAGCTTGATCTCTCTGGAATTTTTTGATCTTCCTACTTCTAAGTTGTTGTTCTAAATTGTTCAGGTCCGTGGCTATTTTATTGAGATATTTATTAGAAAAGGATTCACCTTCAAATGGTTTGACATTATCTACCAATTTGGTCACTGTATCAATCTCTTTATCAATAACCCGATCATAATATTTAGATAAGGTTTCAACAAAAGATATACTGGCCTGTTGTTGTATTGAAGGCCATTGGCTGCTGAGCTCTGAGTCTATTTCCCCCACATGAGGTTGTATACATACTCTCAAACCTTGAGGGGTTATCCCTTTGGCAGTGCATGCCTTGAACAATTTAGAATGCCAGATGTTAGATCTTAAAGATCGAAGTTGTTTAAATAAATTATCAAAAACTATTGCACAGTTGGATTCAGAACCAAGAGAATCATTGGTGTCATTGTTATTTTGTAGTGAAAGACCCAAGCCAAAAGCTCTGAGGTCGTCCCTATCAGCTGATAATCCTGTTACCAAACTTGAAAGATCCATAATGAGCTTGACGCTTGTCAGGAGATTCAAACCAAAAAATATATTGATTTATAATACTGACAATAGTAGTAACAAAAACTATGTCAGTACAATTTTGCTGGAAGATTTACACAATTGTAGGTACAATAACAGCTCATAAATGAAGGTCCATACACCATTCAATGCTAAAGCTGGGTCCCTACTTGATCCATACAAAGGACAATTGCCCAGTACCAATCATAAAAATCCTTAAAAAAGAAGAATGCAAATGGCTCTAAACTGTGCAATATGGATAAAAAAGTTGACTATAGAGCATGAATTGTAGTAGCCCATAGGCCAAATACAACAAAAAGGATCCAAAAAAATATTAAACTGGACCAAATTGGTAGGTGAGTCAAAATGCCATGAATAATATTTGTGTTAGCCTCAATTGACCTGTGCAAGTAGTGGAAATATACAATCTAGATGAGATAATACTAAATAGTATCTCAAATAACCCAAGATAAAGCTTGATAAAACATGTACACATAAGCTGATCCTAAGGATGACCAATGAAACACATATATGAAATGATACTGTGGATAATCAAATGTTAAATACAGAACAAATATCAGCCTGCACCAGCAAATATGATGTCTAAATACTGAAACTGTAAAGTGAAGAACAAATAATGGTCAATATTGACCTCATATCATAAATATAATAATACAAATAAAATGTTGATGAGAGAAAGCAAAAAATGATATCAAACGCTCCTTGAACTATATGAAAATGTTGTACCCAACTTGAAAAACAAACCAGTTACAGAGAATTTTGTCCATTTAAAGATGTGAATGTCCAAAATAAATCCCAGCCTTGATATAAGTAGCACCTGATATAATTATGTCCATCTGATGTAAACTAATGTCTCTCATAAGCGAAATGCAGAATCCATTTGTATAACAAAAAGAAACTTCTGCTTTATCAGAGTCACCAAATGGATGATAGAAAACAGTACCTGTGTTCATCAAGCACCGAGTTTGGCCATCAAATGTCTACCAAAAAAAGGCAAACCCACTGCTATAATCTCGTGTTGTTGCATTCGTAAAATCCACACAGTTAAGATATCCAAATTACAATTTAAACACGAAATGCGCTGAACTTGTATGGCATAACAAATCACACAGCCCTGATATAAGTGACGCCTGGTAAAATTATATCCATCTGATGCAAAATAAAGAATCCATTTGTGTAAACAAAAAGAAACTTCCTCCTTATCAAAGATGCCGAATGGATAATAAAAAACAGTACCTGTGTTGTTCAATCACAAAGTTGGCCATCAGATATCTACCAAAAAAGAGGGCAAACCCACTGCTTTGATCTCGTGTTATTGCATTCATAAAATTCACACAATTAGAATATCCAAATAACAGTTTAAACACAAAATGCATTAAACTTGTATGGCTCTACTTCGATGGTAAAACAAATCACACAGGTAAACAACTTTGAAGTCCCCATCAAGATGAAACCAATATGGCCATGTTGAGAATCTTGTATTCCATGCCAGAAAAAGCATGATGTCAAATAAACACCACCAATATATCCAGCTTAAACCTGATAATAATAAACGTCAAGCGCCATATAAATCCACAGTACCAACAACGGATGATAATCCACAAAAAAATGACCAAAAAGAGTAAGATGGTGTGTCGCAAAAAAAATAAAAATATGACTAGAAGAGAGATTGCACAGATAACTGGCAATCAGTATCAAGAGCACAGGCCTCCAGCAGGAAATGAAGGAGAGTGTGACAGTCAAAAAAGCACTCCTGCGCGAAAGGCAAATGCACAGCTCAGGACCAAATCTGAAGTGCCAAAAAGAGTAGAGCCAGCATACTGTGTTCCAAAATTGTCTTTATTCAAATAAAACAACAAAAAATCAGACTGGTTTCAGCCGGAAAATATCACAGCCTTCTTCAGTGCAAGTCAAATACAGCTTCTGTTGTAGGTTAAATACACCCATCTTAAAACCTATTGGCCCATAATAGAACTGTTCATTCAAACCAGGTAGAAACAATCCACCCAGTTTAACAATCCACTTAACAATTTGACATCACAACCAATTAGATTCCTAACAACTTATGCCAGGAATTCTGACAACTTAATTCAAAGTGTGAATAAACATTGGAATATTTTACAATGTGATCAGGAACTAGCACACATCATACCAGAAAGATGTCAGTTTTCTTTCCGTAAAGGCAAAACTCTTGGTTCCTGTTTTAATCATTACAAGCGTGGGACACTGAATCAATCCTCTACATATGTACCATCTACACTATCGGGGGATCCTTTAGTTGGCTGCTACCCATGTGGATACTGCATCCATTGTGACAAGGTCAAAAAATCCAAACAATTTTCCAGCCGCAACAGCCCTATAGTTTATGATTTAAATTTCTTTGCTAATTGCAGTACTGACTGGTTAATATATCAAGCTACATGCACTTGTGGTTGCTTCTACATTGGCCAGACTTCTTGTCCATTCAGAATCAGAATTTCTGAACACATGAGTAATATTAAAAACAAAAAGGTAACCAATGCATTGTATAAACACTATCTAACACACCCCACTGCCAGATTTTCTTTCATGGTTATTGACATCATCAAGGGCAATAAATCCAATAAAACTGGGTGGCACTCTATTTTAAATAATAAAGAAAAAAAGTGGATTGTTAAACTGGGTGGATTGTTTCCACCTGGTTTGAGTGAACAATTCTATTATGGGCCAATAAGTTTTAAGATGGCTGTATTTAACCTACAACAGAAGCTGTATTTGACTTGCACTGAAGAAGGCTGTGATATTTTCCGGCCGAAACCGGTCTGATTTTTTGTTGTTTTATTTGAATAAAGACAATTTTGGAACACAGTATGCTGGCTCTACTCTTTTTGGCACTTCAGATTTAGTCCTGAGCCGTGCATTTGCCTTTTGCTCAGGAGTGCTTTTTTTACTGTCGTACTTTTCCATTAGACCTCTCCCACTTAACGCGCTGCTGTGTTTTGCTGGTATTTCAGTAGCACTGGCTTTTTTTGATACATACACTTGAGCTGTTGGGATGACAAGCAGGTTGGGTTTTGCAGAAATTGAGAGACAACTCAAAAGAGACAAAATGGATACTCACCGACAACTGAAGTTACTTCTGCTAGATGAGTGATTGGCAAGTGTGCATATTACTGCATATAAAATCGTACAACTTAGTATGTTGTTCACGTATGTATGTTACTCCAGGTACGTGAAAGAGGCAAATCACTTTGCAAACTACAGTTGCACATTTTATCTGGTGAGGGTCTTGAATAAGGGGGCCTGGTCTAATCTGCAGTATGTTGCTAATGTAAACTGGAATGATTCTTTAGTAGCTGACCGTACATCATTCTTTCCTGCAGTTTGTCTTTAAACTACACATGTCAAATTGTTTTAATGACTGATAATGTATAAAGAAAGTGAGGTATGTAAAGTTCACCCCTCTATTGATCGTGAGTCCTTCTTTACTGTCATGGATTAGCACCTGTCCCGAAATATGGCCTGGACACCTGAATCTGTGTCGAGATGTCGTGCCCCACTCTCCTTCAGTCCTCTGTCACCTGTTGTTTTCTCAAGTAAAAGAAAGCCCATGTTGTTCAGTTAAATATTTTGGACACACCACATTTTGTTTTAGTAGCCCTTTCAATTGCAGTTGTGGAACTGTATTTAGGTGATAGTTATGTCGGTGGCATTCTCAAATAGTCTAAGTACTTAAAGCACGTCTGTCAATACAGCTGAATGGCAAATCAGTGTTTATATTTGCTGTTGGTCCTTCATCTGTGTAAAAGAAGGCTTTTACAGGTTTTCCCCACCTGACAATTCAGCTGTTGTTCATTTTATGCCGAATGAAGTGACATTGTCTGGAACGACTGCTTCAGTTTTCTGTCTTGTTACCTGGTTACCTTTGAGTTTGTGTGCTGCTTCGGTTGTGTTGAAATACTGGCAAAACACGGCAGCGTGAAGTGGTAGGGGTTTAACGGAAAAGTACCATGTGTAATGCAGAACA
>NC_056728.1:1504085999-1504090999 GCF_019279795.1 Protopterus annectens
GTAGTAGGTGGTTAAGTAGTTGTTTGTGAATACATTTTTCCATTATCTTAGCTAATGGGGAGAGTAAGGCAATAGGGCGAAAGTTAGAAAGCTCAATAGAAGATCCACTTTTATGTAGAGGGATGATGTGGGATACTTTCCATATGGTAGGGATTTTGCCTTCTGAGATGGTTCTGTTAATAAGGATAGAGATGGGATAGTCTATGGCTTTTGTGGAAATTTGTAGGTATTCAGATTGGAGACGGTCAGCAGAAGGGATGCAAGGTTTCAGTTTGTGAAGGAGCCTACAGATGAGAGATCTAGGTACAGGTTGTATTTGAAAGGTAGGCGATGAAGTCTTAGAGGTATTTAGTGGGGAAGTAGTAAAAGGAGGTAAAGAATTGCCTAGGGTTAGAATGGCTTCTGTAAAGTAGTTATTAAAGGCATCAGGAATCTGGTTGGAGTTATTTTGGTTGAATCCTGCAGGGGCAGGAGTAGTAGAGTGGCCTGGCTGAAGAAGTTTGTTTATCCCTGACCAAAATTTTTATGGAGTTTGTTGACTGGTTTGTTGGAGGTGAAGGTAGAAGTCTTTTTTGTCTCTAAGAATATCCTTCTTGGTGGCATTTCTAAACTGTTTAAAGTGGAGGTGATCTGATGGACATTTGGTAGCTCTCCATTTAGCCCAGATTTTATTTCTGAGGAGCATCTTTTGCCTAGTTTGTTTTGTGAGCCATGGGGCAGATTTGGTTCTTATTCTAGTAGAGCATATAAGGTGCATGGTAATCTAGGATTTGAAGAAAGTTAGTGTTAAAGTAGGTCACAGCCTCATCAAGTTCAAGAAGGGTCAGTGGTGACCAGTCACATGCTTGCAGTTCATTTAGAAAGCTGTCTGGATTAAAGAATTTTTTTGAGCGGGAGGTTTTGAGATTATGAGTAGTTAGGATATGGACTTTTTGTCTAATAATGTAGGTAAGCATATGATCACTGATATCGTCGGGCAGGGTTCCTTGAGTATAAGTTTCAGGGTGGCTATTAATAAGGATCCAATCAAGAGTAGTTTCCTTACTGCTAGGTTTGTGGATTCTAGTAGGAGTGGTTATTAATTGTGAGAATCCAAAGAGATTTATGTGGTTAGTAGGGTTAGGGGAACTGCAGGTGGACCAGTCGATGTTAAAGTCACCCAGTACAATGGCCTCCTGGGGTAGTTGGTTAGAGAGGTAACTAAGTAAGTTTTCAAGAGTATTGGTATTGTTACCTGGGGGGAGATACATGCAAATTAGATAGATAGATTTGGAGTTGTTGATTTGGAGTTTGGTAGTCAGGATTTCAGATTTGGTGTCTAATGATGGAAGCACATTAAAGGGTGAAATTTGAAGATTAGATTTATAGAGAATGGCTATACCTCCACCTTTTTTGGTTTTATGGTCACATCTAAGGATATTATAGCCAGAAGGGCTAATTTCCTGGGCTAGAGTAGATGGTTTTAGCCAAGTCTCTGTAAGACATAGAATATCAAATGAGTGCACATCAAGGAGTGCATGCAGGTGGGAAATGTTATTGTTAATACTTCTAATTTTATGGTGAGCTATCAGGAGGGAGTTAGGTGGTTTAGTTAATGTAGAAATCATAGGCAATGTTAAATTGTCAAGGTTATTGGTATAGTTAGTATTGGGGCCAGGGTTTGGATGAATATCACCATCTAGGAGGGGGTGTTGCTGGGGATATTGTAGAAATTTAAGGATTTTGTAGAAATTCTTAAAATTCTTTTTGGTAGTGAAGTAAGTAACATGGGTTGCTCTGTGATATTTTGGTAGTATATAGTTAGAGGTACAGGTTATGTTACTGTGGTTAAGGGAGTAGATGAAAGAAGATGGTAAAGTTTCTTGGAAGTGATGGTTTTGTTGAGGTAGAGAAAGATTTTCAAAGAAGGTGAGTGAGTAAGGTATGGTAAGAGAGACTATAGTGGTAGTTAAGAGTAGTATGTTTGTGAAAATAGTTTTGTGTGTTGGGGCCATAGTAATAAGTAGATATGAGTTGAGAGTAGTTTGTGTGAGTAGGTGAAGTAGAAAATAGGAGAGAGTGTTTCAAGAGATTGAACAGGGTTTAAATTATGCAAACAAGAAATTAATGGAGGTTGTATAGGAGGTAGATTTGGGAAGTAGTTAGTGCAGTGAATGGTTAGGAAAGGTGAGGGAGTAGTTCAAAAGAGAGTTAATTAGTACTAATTAGGAAAGAAAGAGATAGGGTTGCTCTAGATCATTAGCATGAGAGGTTTTAAAGAGCAGGTGGAACTAATTCTGGTGAAGGAATAATAGATGTAGCTGTCATGATTCTTTCCCCAAAGATTCCAAGACATTTTCCTAATCAGATGAAAGAAAACAGCACAAGAATTCACATTTGTGTTTCAGTTTGAATTTAATGCAGTTCACGTTTGACATGAATAAAGTAATGGCTCTGTTAAGCTTGGATGACTGGCATGCCTCTCAACTGTCCAGATTTTTGCAGGATGTCCAGACTTTTCCATCACATTTTTTGTCTGTTCCTCATAAAATTTGTTGTTTTCTGGATTTTTGTGGCAAATCAGTGAGGATTGGATTCCCTAAATAATGACAGATATTTCAGTTTCAAACTTTAAATCCTTCAGAAAATGCATGGTAAATCAGGACCTTTTACTAGAGCAACTTTCTAAGTTTATAAGAGCAATATTTAAAAATTGTCCTTATTTTGGGGGTTTTTGTCACCCATTATTTTTGGCTTTGTTTAGATTTTTTTAAGAGGTTGTGAGGTGTGATGACTGGTTAAATCTTAGAGATTACAATGCTGGGAAAAATAAGTATTGTAATGGGCCTATAACCTTTTTATGTACATATTCTCTTTTGAGTCATATTATTATGTTCTTGATAAAGCTGAGTTCCAGTATTTATATATGTGAAAATAAAGCTGAGTTTCAGTATTTATATATGTAAAGGACAGTTTTATGTAGAAGCCAGACAAACTTAATGATGCTAGAATACATTTAAGCTTTCACTGTTTTGGAAATTCTTTTTCTACATTTGCTTTAACCATTATGTGAGGAGGTATAGTGAGAAGATACATCCTTCGCTAGCTAAGGAGTGTGGTGATGTTTGAGAAAAGATCCTATATTTGACTATTGTTTGTTAGGGCTATTTCTCTTATTTGTGAAACACGTTATTTAGAAACTTAGTTACTGAATATGCAATGTGTGACAATGTTTGTTAACCTAGCCCAAGTCCTTAGAACTGCAGAGTTGGTTATATTAGTTATAGGGTTGCATGTCGCTTTTGGAGCCCCTTGAATAGGGTTGTAGAAGAAATAACGTTCATGAACAAACAGCTTTTAGGGACTACATGTTTAAGTTGATGCCTGCACCAATTGGTCTTCATTAAAAACTGGTTCAATTACATAAAGCATAGCCTGTGTAAACACTTAATTGTGATATTGGCTTGAACAGCCTTAGGTGAAACGGTGCTCTAGATGAAGTTCACCAGGGTGTCAGCCCCACGGCTACCCATTGCTTTCCCCCTGTGCACAGCCATTCAGAGACCCCCCCTTTCCCCTCTTCCTTGGCTTCCCTCATGCCATCACAGTTACTTATGTCTTCCTTTTATTATCACATTTTGTTTTAATTTTCACTACTTCCCTGCATCCTTTCAACATGACCTAACTTTTCAAGACTGCATAGCAATAAATGTTAAGGAAAAAGATGAATTAAGACAGATGTCTGGAGGCTTCTAGTCCCCCTAGAAGCCATGTTTTTCTAAATGTTTGGATATACATTTTACAGCCATTTTTTTACCTGTTTTCATTCAGTGGTGGCTTGAATAAAATCATGATTGAAGAAATATATTCAGGTTTGCTATTTGACTTCACTTTTTCACACATCCTTTCAAACACTGCTACGATTACAGTGTAATATTTATGAAGAAAATAAATACATTTAGCAAGGGGTCTGGGGCTCACTGGGCTCCCAGATGCTGTAGGGTTCCATAAGCTCTAATTTGCATTTTGTAGCCTTTGTAACAATCGTTTCATCCAGTAATAGCCTGAACAAAATCATGACTAAGGAAAGAAATTCAGAGTTAATCTTCAGCTTTTCCTTTTCATGCATCCTTTCAGATACAGTTTAACTAGCAAGGACTGCACGTAACGACTGTGGATGAAGTAAACAAATTATGCTGCAAGTCCAGGGGCTATGAGGCCCCCTACAGCAACAAGGTTCTTGATTCTTTGTGGTGGATTTTAATACCTTTTAACAACTTTTTCATCTACTGAGATACTGAAAATATCATGTCTGTTGAAGGAGATTCAGCCTTACCTCCTGGCTTAGCTTTTTTTGATACATCCTTTCTACTCATCTGAACTAGCCAAGACTGCACTAAGGTAACAAAAGAGAAAATAAATAAATTAAGACAGTGGCCCAGTGTTCAGTGCTCCCACAGAAGCCATGGGGTTGCAGATGCTCTGTGGTGCATTTTATATATATTTTTTTCATTCTTTTGATGCAAGGATGATCTGAGCAGAAAGGAAAGGAACTCAATATATTTTTTCTTTCATGGAGGAAATAAGTTGTGAAAGCAATGTTTAATATTCAAAACAGATACTTCTCAATAAACCAAGAAGGAAAAAAAAATACTTTCAATAATACATAAATCATATAAGGAAATAGTGTCTGCCTCACACACCATAGCCAAGAAAATGAGTCACTTTCTCTGAGTCCCTGTTGTTTTAAAATGGGATGAACATGGAGGTATAAATGGCCATACCTGTGACTGAAGTCATGCATATATACAGCCTGTATATATATATATATATATATATATATATATATATATATATATACATATATATATATATATATATATATATATATATGTATACACATATATAGTGAGAGAGAGACTTAAAATACTTCAACCTGTTGCTGTCAGACAAATTTGACAGTATGACTACTGCTATCCAAAAATGATAGCCACCTCCAAACAAGCCCAATGTCTGTTTGT